>NC_092691.1:20698702-20998702 GCF_964275005.1 Diadema setosum
ACTCTGTTTTAGGAGTGTACATGTAGGAGAGTGTAGTGTATTCATTATTTACTTAAAACTGATAAAACCTTAAATTTGTTAAAGTTTTTCTTTTTGTTTGTTTGTTTTTGTTTTTTGTCTGTCATATTTATCAGGATGATGATACAAGACCCTTGTTTTCCCTCCTGTGCATTTTTCTGAGATTTTCATTCTTTATGATGGATGTGTGAATCACCGGGTTGTGGTTCGGGAAGAAGCAATTATTGTGTTAGTCTTTGAATACATTGTTACACTACTAAATGATAATGAAGATGAGAAAGGCTGATCTCTTTATTTGTTTCTCTTGTGTTCTTGACAGCATATGGTGATGAGCTTCCGTGTGACGGAATTGCAAGTGCTGTTGGGATATGCAGGACGCAACAAGAGTGGACGCAAACATGAACTGCAAGCAAGAGCACTGTCTCTGCTTAAGAACAACTGCAGCACACCGGTGCAAATCAAAATCAAGGACTTGTACAGGAGGAGGTTCCCGAGGCGACTGGTTGCCCCGCCAACGTATCTCTCGTCAATAGTGCCGGAGCAGCAGACCAAGTTGTCGAGCCACTCGCTGAGTTCGAACTCTCTGTACACGCAGCAGCATGGACATTCACAACACTCTCCGCCCACCTCAGGGCACCACCACAATACCTCCTCACACAGCATTTCTCATTCGCACAGCTCCCACAGTTCTCACAATACGCACTCCTCCCATAGTTCACATAATGCGCATTCTCTGCATAACTCGCATAGTTCGTTATCTCCCCTTGGGTCAGCCTCATGTCCACCCCAGGCATATCACCCGGATGTGAACCTCAAGGTTTTGCCATTCTTTGATATCCTTGCGGAACTGGTCAAGCCCTCGGCTCTGAGTAAGTGTTCCCACGAGCTTCTTCAGAGATTTCTTGGCAAATATTAAATCTTCAGCAAGTGTCCTAATACAGCACAAGATTCTTGTCACAATTGCAGTCTGCCCACAACGAGAAAATACCTGTTGATGTAGATACCTAATAATGAAAGAGACCATCCATCCAAATATGTAAGACAGTGTTAATCGTTCTACAAATTAACACCATTAATGAGGCACAGTTCACACTTGACGACGTTTGTGGAACTGGAAAAGATGTAAGAAGCAGATCGTAGGAAAAAACGTTTCTTATTCAGAAAGATGGGAATTTTGTGATGATGGTGAATGATATTTCATATTTATACTTAGTTTGTCAGTGCAATTTACTTGTGACTGCATGTGTCTGTGAAATGCACATTTTTGTGAGATGATATTTTGAAATTTGTATTGATGTGCACACATTTTTTTTCCTAGCATGATCCATCCAAATATGTAAGACAGTGTTAATCGTTCTACAAATTAACACCATTAATGAGGCACAGTTCACACTTGACGACGTTTGTGGAACTGGAAAAGATGTAAGAAGCAGATCGTAGGAAAAAACGTTTCTTATTCAGAAAGATGGGAATTTTGTGATGATGGTGAATGATATTTCATATTTATACTTAGTTTGTCAGTGCAATTTACTTGTGACTGCATGTGTCTGTGAAATGCACATTTTTGTGAGATGATATTTTGAAATTTGTATTGATGTGCACACATTTTTTTTCCTAGCATGATTTGTAATTTTGTGTGCACTCTTTTTGTCTTTCTCCCTATTCTTTTCAGTGGTTGCTGGGAAGTACCGCGATCCACAGCAAACAATTCTCTTCCATCTCACACCATCACAAATCACACAAATTCTTGAATCCCAGGACCCAAGGACGCGCAACTTTGCAGTACAAGTACAGTTAAGGTGAGCACCAGTTATACCGTTTAGTACTAAAGGGGCATAGTTGTGCCATTGACCTCCATGTACTAGTCTAGAAACTTCAGCTGTTGTCGCACTACGGAAAACTACCGTTTGTATAGTTTCAGTACCCAGTATTTTTCTTTACGTAGTTGGGTAGTGTGACCATAAACTTCTCAAGAATTACCAGCAAAACTTCCTTTTTACGCTCGGGAAATTTCTCACTTCTGCGAAACTATGTGTAGTTTTGTGTTAGGTGACCTCATATGGCTGAAGCTGTGAGAAGTTTGTCACATGATTAGAGCCATTTCATGTTGTCTGCTCATATTGCACATTATTTTGCATGTTGCTACGGGCTTTTGACCTGCGACGTGACCGTTCAGATGATGCAGCCTCCCAAGTTTGATAATGAAAACAGCTGCTTCATGCATGTGCAGAACACCATTTTTGGCCTAATTAGATTCGTGTTCACGTCGCAGATCTTAAGCTTGCTAGTGTTTCCCTCATGGAGGAAGTTGAAATCAATATAAACAGATCAATGAAGTTTTAAGCAACACCTTAGGACAAGTACTTTGAAAGTCATGGCATTTTGAATATCAGCTAATAATTGGATGTGATACCCCATTGGAGACTTGAAAGCTACAATTGTGGTCAGTTTCAGATGACATCGTTTGCGCAGAAATTTTTTTTTTTTTTTGTTGACAAAGAGGGCTGCAAGATATGCCTGAAATGATTAACTTTCTTCATCATGAAACATGTACTACAATGTAACATTTTTAGTATATCTACTTGTGAACAATCATACCATGAACCCTGATGTGTTTAATTCTTAAAGAAAGGGAGTTCGTTAAGAAAAAGTAGGAGGAGTGGAGTGATATGATATTGATGGTAATAGTGGTAATGAGAGTATTAAATAATGACGATGGTGATAACAATGATAATGATGGTGACAATGGTCACAAAAATAATACTAATGATACTAATTTACATTCACACTGTCTGAAAATGCCAAGATTCTAAGAGCCATTTTTTTTTTTTTTGTATCATCATACTGATCTGACTGCATGGGGATACAATAAGAGAAGTGGACTTGGTCTATGAAGTGATGTTTTGGTTGGGGGATACAGTGTACAGGTGGGAGATTTTGGTGAGAAACCACTGCAGGTAGCTCATAAGGGAAAAATTGGAAAGGAAATAGTTAGTGATTGGTCGATTTGTTGGATAAGAAGCCAAGACTCTCCTTGCCAGTGAACACGAGTGATGGCCATGTGGCTGTGTGGCAGAAAGCCGTGAGTGGGTGTTTTGTTCAGTGACATACATGTAGCTGAAAGGGCGGAAAGTGACCCTTAGCTGGTGGTACAGGATTCATGGTCAGGTGGGTGTGAGTTGGCTGGATAACATCCACTATGCCCACATGTTGCGCTCAGTCAAGTGCTTGAAATATACAGTATAATCTCTGTCACTTTGACTCGAGCGATGAAATAGAGTGAAGTGATGAAAGGTACTATCGTAGTCATTGTTTCATGTAAGTTATTAGCTATGCATTGCTGAATGCAAATTTGATTCCCTAAAATACATCAAGTACTGGTACACTGTGTATGTGGCTTTTATTGTATGCAATATTATGTTAATGAAGGAGAGCAATGATAATTTGTTTTATAATTTATTTATGTATATTTTTCTCACTCATGTGAAATGCCTTTTTTTTTTTTTTTTTTTTACTTCTCATTACTGTTTAATCTCTAGGGGTTTTTTGATTGTATTTTACATTTTGCAGTTATGATTCAGTCACTTTTTTGTTTATTTTGCTGCTGCTGCTGCTGCTGTAAAAGTAGAAGTCACTGGGTTAATTTGCCCATATTGAGGCATTTTACATGAGTGGGGACTTTGTAATAAGCTTGGGCCTTTCAAAACTGTAAGATTGCCATGGATTTATAGAATTATAAACTATTCTCACAAAATCTGTAGATTGTTACTCTTCTTATGCATGCGGATCGATATGGCTCACATTTGTCGGGGGAAATTTTCCACTTACTTGCACACTTATTGTAGGAATCAAATTGTGCTTGGTGAAATAATCATGGTAAGCTTGACTCTTTGCCGATGAGTTGAATAGTCTTGTGTCTGGGTCATTATATCCAGTTTTGCTCTTTACATTTCACCATTATGCATTCATGCCTCTGGACGCAACTATGACTCCAATTAAATATAGTATACGAGTACATCATTCAGTATAATGCTAACTGTTAATCACAGTTTGATGTATTAGTTTTATTTGTGTATGTGATCTGTACCTGACTCTGACTGCCTAAGATCTTAGTAACCGAGTGCTCCCGTCGTGCATAAAAAGTTGTGAGCAGTTTTTTTTTTTTTTAACTTGCACTTTTTGAGTTCACTCAAGCCAGGTTAAAGTGATGTCCTTGAAAGTGCCACCTGAATTTGCTAAGTCAGTAAAAATTTTGCTTGTCATTTTTCTCAAAGGGACTCTGTGTAATGTAGTCAAGATGGATTTAATCCAATGAGTCACAAGTTTGATCTATTTGGCGAAGTAGTGGACTGGACAGAACACCAAATATAACTGTTTATCAGTGCATGTGTGTATTATATGTTTGTCTTTAAATAGCCTAGCATGCAGGTATACCCAGTTGCATGTGATACAGATATAATGAATATGATCATCACTATCACTGTTGATTGTATTCTGTCATTTATTTGTAATATGTTTTATTCATAGGAAGTATTGGAAGTAGGTTTTCAGGTGTGTGATATGGACAGTAGATAAATTGGCTTCTGTGTTGTATTTTACATCCGTCAGAAATCTGTAATTATTACTTTTCCCAGTGGCTAATATGAAAGGCAGAATGAAACCTGTGTGAAGTCTTTTTTTGATGCATTAATGCCTGGTATTAATGCTTTCTTTGAGTCTGTCATGTAAAAAGATCAACATTTCGTGAAATGAATCATTACGGGTAGACCTAATGGGTGTGTGTTTTTATGTCTCATGATTACTTGGTTAATCATCATTTAACCTGTTGAGGACAGGCTGATTTTGCTATAACACACATTTCCCATAGACACCTGCCAGAGTATTCTTGGGACTTGTCTTCAACGGGTTAATGCTGCAATCAGCTTTTCTTTTTTTTTTTCTTTTTTTTTTTGTATGGAGATTTCTTAGCGTGATTGTTAAATGCCTGTGAAACCTGCAGTGAATGTTCATCCAGGTGGGTGATTGTGCATAAAATGATTTCTAAGTTACAGTCTGCATCATAGTTAATCAGTCTCAAAGGTTACATTTTGCACAAATCTTCAACTCATGCTTTGTGAGACCCAAACTTCTTCCAATATTTTCTTGTAGTCCATGAAGGAAGGCCATCCAATGTAATTATTATTTTGCACAGATCAAATACATTCCCTCCCAAGGAATTCATTCTTGTGTGTGTGTGTGTCATTGTTCAGAATTTTAAGTAAACTACAATGTACCTACCTTCCCAAGAAATTCAACCATTTTGTCAGTCATTACCCACAAGCTGCTTTAGTCTATTAAGCTACATGTACTTGCTGCATGTTTTGTACAATATTGTAATTGTACAAGGGGGGTGAGGAGAGACTTTTCCCACCTCCCTGGTACAAGCATGGTAATGTGAATTTGCACATTGCACACAGAAATCTGGGGAATCAGGCATTTTGCAGGAACAGCTGAGAATTTTTTGTCGTTAACTAATAAGTTGATTACTTCTGCACATCTTATGCACACTCTAGACAAGGCAGAATATGCTCTGATATTGGATGATGATTTTTTTTTTTCAAATACAAGTGTATCTATGTAGAAAACAGCAGTGTAAATGAATTGCATGATAGTATACACAATGTGATATATCATGCAGGCAAGCCCAGAGGGAGAACGTGCGTTCATGCTTTATTCCTTCAGAAAATGTGTTACATACAGTAGCTCAGGGAATAATTTTCGTTGTATCACATCATACTTTGCTATCTATGCATTTTTGATGACTGCTGTACAAAATTTCCTGCGTGTAGCAGTTTGTTTGTTTTTTTACATAGGACTGCATACTGTAGCACTGTGTTTAAAGTATTTTTCCATTGATTAAAACTGCTAATCAAATTTTGAGAATTACAATTATTCCCTGTAGCTGATATAGTGTATAAATGAGTTTACTAATGATGTAATATGTACTGAAAGGGTCAGCAGTCAGCATTGAGCTAAACTGACATGGGGGGGGGGGGAATCAGCATTTGCAAAAGACATCTTTCCAGGATATATGCACCAGCCATTGTAAGGAGTTTACAGTACTATCTTTTGGAACTCTTAAAATGTGTGGCTAGAGCTATTTTGAATAATTCAGTACTGATTTTGTCACAAATACCTGAGAGCAGATTTTGACTAGATTCAAACCAATTTGGGGGAAAACTTTCTAGTTCTGAAACATCATTTAGAATCCTCTGAAGCATGCAACACCTTCAAAGGTTTTGCTGTGTTCACGCTAGATGATTGGGACTCTAAAAGGTCTCAGCACAAAGCTTCTAGCACAAGTCTGGAGTGAGTCTGGCTTGTCTGGAGTGAGTCTGACTTGAGACTGGGGTGAATGTGTCGCGTACATTGTACAGATATTTTCGCAAATGAGGAGGTCACAGACATTTTTGTGAGATTTTGTTTTCGCGGAGGCCCTCATAAGTGCACTTATACCTTGGCGCATGGTGACATTTTCTGCATGTTATATTCGTGGTCCAATTGTGATTCGCGAAATTCACAAAAATTAAACCCTCGCGAAAAATATCAGTTTATACAGTAAGTAGAGTTAAGCTCATTTTAGGAATTTGAACATTTTGGCATTGTACAAATGAAATGAAAAACAAACTTAATCTCTGTGATTGAAAGATCATGCAAGACTTCTGTATGTTTATCATTAACAGATTTTGCTTGGCAGAAACCAGCTGTGAACAAGATGACCGCATTCCAACTAGTGTGACAGTAAAAATCAATGGAAAACTCTGCACACTACCGGTGAGTATAGAAATCATGATGCAACTTGAACTGTTAATGTGTGTACCAACTTACACTGTTAATGTGTGTACCAACTTACAAAGCTAAAGTAATTACTAATCCACGTTTTACATTTGATATTTTGTGCAGGTACTTACAGGTAAGTTACACATGAGGTCAACATTAATTTTAATGGCAGATGTGAGCCCTGAGTACTTAATGTATCCTCCCTGGTTACTATTTATTGGTAGCTGGCGCCAGTGTTATGCCTTTAAAATGTCCAGCTTGCAATAGGAAATTACTTTAGACAATTGATAAACACAATGGAACATGTACACATCTACTGGAGTGTCTGCCCAAACAGGCACACTTTGTGACAAAAAAAAAAAGAAAAAAAGAAGAAGAAGAAGATGAAGAAAAGATAAGATCACCATACACTGTAGTTCACTTTTGTTACTTCGGTTGACTGTATTGCACATACTGTATATCAAGTACTAGGGAATTTTTGCAGCAGAAATAGTCATCTGTGATCATAAGATTGGCAATATTTCTGCATATTCTTTTGAGAAAGATCGGATGAAAATGGTACACTCATTCAATCTACAAAACCAGCAAAACAACAACGAGAAGCAATCTTTTGATTTTGTCAATTTCAGAGAGAAACGGACACTCACATTTTCCAAGATGTGTTAAGAATCACAGAAAACAAAAGGCTCATTTGAAAGATTTTTTTTTTCTGTAGAAACACTATAAAGGATTGATATTTTTGAATAGAAATGCCTCTTTGTCAATGCCTGGTAGTTTGTATAGTTAATGCACATTGTTGATATTTAGACTTTAATTGGACTTTCATCATAAATCACATTGATATGGAATTTCCTTTGACAGGGCTGACCATCTTTTGCAGAAATCATTCATACTCTGTGTATATATCTTCCACATGCAATTTCTGCCACGCACACACAAAGCTTTGTATTCCAAAGTTTGTTTAAATTTAGTCCATGTACTAAATTAAGCATGAAAGTATAGCTGTACCTTTCTCATACACTTATCAACATGCAGTGTGGGGGCGTAAGCAATCTGTCACGCGCCTTGACGCCGAAGTAATGTGCATAAACCATGGACTTTGTAATGTAAACCATCTTTGTGATTACAGGTCAAATAGTTTAGAATACCGGTATATTTTGTGATTTGAGCGCATACTATGCTGTATACTGACATAAATGATACGAGTTATAAATAACCTACACAAGAAAGTCTACTCCACTCTCACAGCAGAACCTATTGCAAAAGAGATTAAGTTACGAATATGATATCAAAATATGTGTCACAGCCGTCCAAAACAACATATTATGGAAAATTCCACCCCCTTCTTTCTGCATGAGAATAGATAGTATAAGTTATTACACCATGGGGGTGAAGAGTGCCTTAAATTCATGTTGGATCTCGGATGTCAACAGTACTCCTTGTCTCTGGCTCGATGGTAATATGATCATCAAGTGTGATGTGAAATGGTGATTGGCGATGAAGGATGTTAGATGATGAGAGATAGTGTAGTGTGAAAAGAGTGAATGAATGAACCAAATCATCCTTTAATCTGTCAAATCATTTGCCATTGCAGTAAAGACCCATTGAGGCACTAATGCCCCCCCCCCAACTTTAAAGTATGGTGAACGAGACATCAAAATCAAGAAAATCATATTAAAAAAGGTGTCAAAGCAGAGGGAAATGTCTCCTAAAACAGATAATTAATGTGACTTATTAAAAGATATTCGCGCCACTGAGAAATCGCGAGTTAAAACTGACTGATTTGCTTCACTGATATTAGCCCCGGAACAGCTGTCTTTTTCGAGCCCTAAAATATGACGTCACGAAATGAACAAAACCCTTTACGAGTGCAGCGGGACATCGAGGCCCCCATTCATAAAGCACGTATTTCTTGGTGGGCGGATGCAGTATCTGGCCTGTCTTTAGTCGCCTCTGCTTTCTCGGCTGAGACATTAAAACGTCCAAATTTCCCTTATAGTGTACGGAAAGACTTTGAGTTTGACATCGAGAGTGAATTGAGTGATGACAGTGACAATGACACTGATAGTGACAGTGGCAAAGTCAGAGCGGTAGAAGAAGCGATTGAGAGGCGACGGATATGGATGGCCGCCGAGAACACAACTCGTTTGGTACATACATGGAAACGGGCACACTGCCTCTCCATACGTATGCCCCAAACGAACCACGTCCGCAACGGCCCTCCATAGACGGAGCCCACTGTGTGGATGGAGTGGTAGCACAGCGCACATTTCATGACGTCATAATTTTGGTCAACAAAATTTCGCCGTCAGATCGGGTTCTGGTGGTCTAAAAAGAGTCTTAAAACACCATCTCTCTATCGTTCTGGAGACGTTTTTACCTTCTGAAAGTTAATTATTCATATTCCTAGAGAATTAAGCTTTCCAGGAATGTATAAATCACCTTGTTTATGAATATCGTCCTTTTTTTCTCGTTCACCATACTTTAGAGGTACTAGCCCACATTTGCAAACCCGCGAAAATCAAAACTGCATAAAACAGGTCCAATATGACTTCAAGTACAAGTTATAACAGTAACATACTTCACCTGTTGCTCTTTGTCCATACCATTCGATAAAAGAGAGAAAATCATCGTTTTAAAATCAATTTTCAAACCAGGTCAACCCGACCCAAAATCGAATTACGAGCGCGGGCTAGCTACGTACATGTAACTTACACATGTATCGCGTGCATGTAGTACGTACGTGGACCGGAGCTAGCGAGCGTTATACGCATGCATACGGTGCATTTTCATTCATTTTTATGAGAGTAATGGACTAATTGGAACGAAATTTTGCACAGGTGTTACTGCAATCATACCCAAACTCCATGCTAACTATGAGACCAATTAATGCAGGTTTACAAATGTGGGCTAATACCTTTAAAGGCCAAAATGTCAAGTTGCTCTGAATTTTAGTCATTGTCCAGTGCAAAAGTAAGTTGCAGTGATTTTTTTCTTTTTTTTTTTAATTCTGACATGAACAAGAACTACGATATGTCACAGATCAGGACTTGTAAGATAATTTAGCAAGGGTTAAATTTGTCATCAAGAACCATAGTGACAAAACATAAAACTAAATTTTTATCCCGTAGTAGGAAGGAGAGTTGCAGATTTCTCACCATTGAAAGAGTATGCATTGTATTTCTGGGAGGTGATATATTAGCATATTGCTACTTTTGCAAAATCCACTTGACTTGCGAAAGTATACCCACCACAAAGTTTATGGTGTTCTTACTTTACTGATGTTCTTGTCTTATTGTAAAAGCTGTTATTATTGCGAACAGATCTTTAATGAGGAGGTCACAGACATTTTCATGAGATGTTGTTTTCGCGATTTGACACCGAGGCTATCATAATTGCAGTAATACATGTCCATTTGCTATATTTTTGCATGTTTTTAAATCCACAGCCCAACAATGATTTGTAAAATTCTTAACTAGAGAAGCACTCTGAGAGCGCGGACCTCAACCAAGCAGCTAATTTCCACCGATGATCTTGTCCTTCCATAGAGATCAGTGATTTCAACCCAAACATATACATGCATGCTGAAAATCACCCAATTTCGCAATATAGAAGCCTTTTGTTATGTCATCAACTTCCAGCTGCGCAGCGCGCCTCGTCTTAGCAGAAACTATAGGGCGCATTTCAGTGCGCGTATGAAAACCTCAAAAATGCGCAGCTTGAACTCCAAAGTTCATTGACCCTCCCTGCCAAAATATCGAAAATCCTTCATAAAATCTATAAAAATTTCTGGATCACTACCAAAATTTGATCATCTGTTACTTGTTACATTGCCAACCTTTCCTGCATTTTTCATCTGAATCAGTTTTCAACTCAGCGCGCCTCGCCTTAGCAGAAACTATAGGGCGCATTTCAGTGCGTGTATGAAAACCTCAAAAATGGGCAGCTTGAACTCCAAAGTTCATTGACCCATCCTGCCAGAATATCGAAAATCCTTCATAAAATCTATAAAAATTTCTGGATCACTACCAAAATTTGATCATCTGTTACTTGTTACATTGCCAACCTTTCCTGCAATTTTCATCTGAATCAGTTTTCAACTCAGCGCGCTTAGCAGAAACTATAGGGCGCATTTCAGTGCATGTATGAAAACCTCAAAAATGCGCAGCTTGAACTCCAAAGTACATTGACCCTCCCTGCCAAAATATCGAAAATCCTTCATAAAATCTATAAAAAATTTCTGGATCACTACCAAAATTTGATCATCTGTTACTTGTTACATTGCCAAACTTTCCTGCAATTTTCATCTGAATCAGTTTTCAACTCAGTGCGCCTCGCCTTAGCAGAAACTATAGGGCGCATTTCAGTGCGTGTATGAAAACCTCAAAAATGCGCAGCTTGAACTCCAAAGTTCATTGACTCATCCTGCCAAAATATCGAAAATCCTTCATAAAATCTATAAAAATTTCTGGATCACTACCAAAATTTGATCATCTGTTACTTGTTACATTGCCAACCTTTCCTGCAATTTTCATCTGAATCAGTTTTCAACTTTGAGTTATTTTGCGCACAGACAGACAAACAAACAAACCAACAAACAAATAAACCAATGGTAATGAAAACATAACCTCCTCCCTTGGCAGAGGTAAGAATTAAACTTAAGTGAAAATAACAGCTTTCTCAGTATTCTAATACCCCAAAGACATGTACTGAATACGGCAAATATTTCGTGAGATTTTTATTTTCGCGAATTTCGTAAGTCAGGTGATATTCGCGAATAAAGACACTCAAAAATAATAACTCTGATCTAGATATGAATGTGGCGCACACATTATACATTTCTCCGCTCAGTACAGTACTCCACGATCGCGAACTTAACCACTCGCGAAATCGTTGCGAAGTCACTATTTGCAAAAATTTAGACTCGCTGTTATGGTGTATAAAGTACTCCTTGCGAACCGATATATTGCAAAATATTGTGATTACTTGCCATGTAGTACTACATTGTAAATAAGTGCTGGGGTTAAGAAGGTGCTTAGGGCATGCCCTGTTATCCCTCCCTTTAATAAGGGATTTGTATTTCAAGTTACCTTCCAAACACACACAGAGCAGTGCATAAGCAAACACACACACACACACACACACGCACATACACACAAACACACATACACACACACACACACAGAAACATGCACACAAGACACACAACCACACACACACTCACAGTGCATGCAAAACACATGTTAGCATGCACAGATACACAACATACACACAAAGACACACAACATTGTATAAGCACTGCAGTTACACTGTGCCCGGATGTATAAATGGCATTCACTTCTATATTGTATTGTACACACAGACACACACACACACACACACACACACTGTATCTGTATGGAAATGTCTTTGTGTGTGTATTATACGATATCTGTGTATCATTTGTGTGTATGGAAGAGGCAGCAGTGGTCATATCACAGCATTGCAATCATTGTTGTGTATGGTTGTGTATACATGCATAATAGCTGTCTTCATGTGTTTGTGTATGCGTGTGTACTTGTATGTATTTGTGTCTTGTGTATAATATCTAGTGTTTCTTGGCTTCAATGTTATAAATAGCTCTTTGTCAACATGCATAAAGATTTGTTTGCTAAAACCGTTGCCTGAGCAAGACTTATATGTTTGTAATGTTCATGCATTTGCATACGTATACACACTCCAGTTATACAATCTTTAAATCTCCAAATATATACTGTACCTATTACATACATTGCACAGTGTTTAAAAGACAAAAACAAAAGATCATGATATATTGAGACTTTTATTACTTAGTGATGCTTTTGAATGGTAAAGTCAATGATTCACACCTATATTATTATCATTATTATTATTCAATCATTGCAAGGAAATAATGTATCACTTTCGGTTTGAATAAGTTTTGATATATCATCATGATTATTATTGCTTATGTGGGTGTGGGATTGAAGATATGGAATAAGATGCAATAGTTAAACATGACGTGGGAGTGCTGTGCTTTACATTGCTGGGTAGACAGTGAAATAACAGTAAACAATAATATTGTTCACTCCTGGCTGAACAGGAACCTTTTTGAATTTTATCGTAGCAACAGTTCTGGTTTCAGTCTCCTGCTTGTCACAAGATCATGTCATTCACAGAGATTTTATGCCTGTTGAATACAGGGCTGCCAACTCTCACTCATTGAGAGTGAGACTCACTCATTTTGGTCCTTTCTCACTCTAAAACTTTATTTCATTTGCATGCATTTCTATTGATCTCACTCATTTTGACTCCTAAATTACAGCATTGGCCTATGGGAGTCTCACTCTCAACTAGTTTCCAATGTTGGCAGCGCTGTGAATATGTGTTGTCAGTAGTAACAAAAACATACTAAAGCTACATTTTGTACTACAGCAGCAAGGAACGTGTAGAAAACTGATTGGTTAGTACTGCAGTGCCGAGTGAGCATTGTAATATTAATGGCAGCAAGGGCTTTGTACACAATCTGGTCCCAGTCCTATGTTATACAGGAGTGAATTGTTTTTGTTTTATTTTGTTGTTGTTCTCTTTGTTGTTGTTGTTGTTGTTGTTGTTGTTGTTGTTGTTTGTTTGTTTGTTTTTTACAGGGGGTGGGGCTACAGTACACTGTAGTATGTCATTCATGCCTACTGATGTACATTCCTTAAAGTCATTCTTTAGAGGAAAGTGTAGTCAGTCTGTAATGGTACATTGTGGCCTCTGTGGCTCCAGCCTGTACATGTGGACTTTGTACCTTTGAATGGATTAACATTTGACCCCCCCCCAAAAAAAAAAAAAAAAGAGAAAAAAAAAGAGAGAAATCCATAAACTGAACAGCAAAGCAAACACAAGTTTAAACTGCTCTGCTGCACATAATTTTTTGTTGTGCTTTGATAAGTGTCAGAATAAAGGAAAACTGAGTGAAATTCGACCAATGATGAGGAAGTTCTCACTGTTTGAATGTTGGCTTTATCTCCTAACTGTAATTTTTAGCTGTAACTTGCCACACTGTCCTTTGTTTGTGTCATATAGATATACACTGTACTATAAAGTTTACACTTTCATGCCATTGTTTAATGCGCAAGAGAATATTTTGCGGTTGTCATCTGTCATAACAAACCTGACAGATATTAATACACTTCTTTTGTGTAGAGTATGAATAATATTGCTATGTATAACCTCAATGTGACTACAGAGGGTATTGTCCCGTTACTCTTGATTCTGGCTAGAGGGAGGGACATTCACTAGTGTTGTCTTCTAATTCTCAGTTAGGTTCATGCGGGGATTCCCACTTTTCTTGGAAGTTTGTAAGTATCACTATCAGAATGTCACTTGACAGCCTCAAAATAGTACAGCTTCTATGAATAAAGTTTTGGTAGTCTGTCAAAGATGCGATGTACATCATATTTGAAAGCTTTATGACACTGAGCCTTGTTGAGGACACAGTATGGTGGATGATGTTTGTTACAAGTGTTTCAAAGGTTCAATAATCCGAAAATGAACTGAAATAAGGTTTGTTATTCCGAAGGTTCGTTATTCCGAAACACGCAAATTCTATATACCTACACTTTGTACATAGTATTAAAGTATTTGTTTGTTCATCTGAAAATAAAAATAGGGTTCATCAGTCCGAACATTTGTGTATTAGTCTGAAGGTTTGTTGTTCTGATGGTTTGTAATTCTGAAAATGATTCAAGGTTTGTTTTTCAGAAGGTTCGTTGAAAATGAAGTAAGGTTTGTTATTCCGAAGCTTCGTTAATCCAAAAACAAAATGAAGGGGTATACTTAATGAACATTCAGAATAACAAATGTTTAGAATAACAAATTGTAACATTGGTAGTACATGTATGGCTGCCAGTGAAAAAGTAGGATTCTCTGCTAATCCTAGTTACGATCGTTAACTGGTTGAGAACTGTATAAGTGCTGAATGATTTGATCAGTAGTACATGTGGTGTCTGTTTTTAAACAGAGCCCCAACATATTAAACTCTTCTCCATGGATGAAAATCGCTTTTCTCTGCATTTCATGGTGGAAAAGCCTTCTTGTAGTTGTTTGAATGTTTTGGTAATGATTGTCTTAATTGAAAGAAGAGCAAATTTTCCTATTTTCCATTATTTTAAATTGGAGATTTGACTTTACCCAATGATGTTACCTGTCATGGCCGCTTCCATCCCCCCCCCCCCCAATAAAAAAAAAAAAAAAAACAGAGAAAATTTGTAGTATTTTCACATCCCTCTGCTTCTCAAGCAAATGCATACTGCATCCAGCATACAGAGCAACGTGTACCATGAAGTTCATGCACATCACACAAAGCACACACGGTAGATGGACAATATTGGAAGGTCATAGTAGGCCTACTAGTAAAAATGCATGATCAAGCACATACTGTAAATAGCAGACATGAAGTGAAAAGAATTGAAGTATGTAAGGAAACCATGTTTGTTTGTTTTTTCTTAACTCATCAAATCCCAGAAATTACATTTCTTTGGTTAAGTAATGTATCTTTGTAAAATCTTTGCTGTTCAGTTGTGGTTTTTGTACTTCTTAGCTATTTGAGCCTGCTGTTGTTCATATGAATTATGATCATTTGTTTTGTTGCAGAATTTTTAAAAACTTTCTAATGATTGCTATATTTAAAGGACAAGTTCACCTTTGTATACATGTGGATTATGTAAGTGAATGCAGCAATATCAGCAGAATACATCAGTGAAAGTTTGAGGAAGATTTGACAATCTGTTCGAAAGTTTTGAAATTTTCTGCACAGTCACTGCTGGATGAGAAGACTACTATGGTGTATAATGTCAAATGTGTAAACAATATAGGGAAAATATAAACAGGATTCCGCAAAGTTTCATGTTTTCTTTTTTTAAAGTACACATTCCTTTGACTTGTTACTGGCATATGCTAAGGATAATAATACCCCCTGCCTTCTGAAAGAGGCAAGTCGAGTGCTTTTTTATTAAGCCAGAAAAGTAGACATATTTTGAATTTTTTTCATAATTTTGTGATATCGTTCTATGCAGGTGACATCACAAGCTGTAGTAGTCTTCTCATCCAGCAATGGCAGCATTGAAATTTTAAAAAAAAGATAAAAATCTCAACTTTTAAACAGATTGTCCGATTTTCCGATATTAAGAAGGTAAACTTGTCCTTTAAGACTGATTCTTAAATTGGCAATGCATTCTCTTAAGATTAAATTTCTTGTCTCTCTTTCAAGCTAGCCAATGTTTAAAAGTTTATTTCTGATGGATTTAATGACCTTTATGTAAGTGGCGCCAGTTTCATGACGAAAAGATGATACTTCGTGCAACAACATTACTTTTGAATTCATTGAGGCAATACATGTATTTATGGGAAGGATTACTTTAAGTGTTAAAACTGAACTCACATTGTTGCAGATGCTAATCGCTCATTTATATCCTTCACCCTGTTTCCACCTACTGCAGCCATGTTTTCCACAGAACAAGCCCGGTGTGGAAGTCAAGAGGCCAGGGCGGCCAATCAACATCACCCAACTCACCCGACTCAATGCAACCATGCCAAACTACATTGAAGTCCAGTGGATTCCCGAAATCGGAAGGGTAGGTAGTGAAATGAGAATGTTTAAAACTAGCATGTTACAACAGGGGAAGACCCTCTGTAACCCAAGTCCTCAGAATCACACTTCTGTGTTCCTGCTGCTGTACATATCTTTTTATTTCCATTTTTAGCATTTATTTGCTATTTCGTATCGTAGAATAGATTCTTTTATTTGAAGCCTACTGTAAAATGAGGAATGTTCGTGTGCATTTTAATTTTGTGAATTTCGCTAGAGCAAAGATTCGCGAAATTAAAATGTATGCAAAAGTTCTTGTCTGCACTATACGCATCGAATGCCAGTGGCAATTCGTGAAAATTTCGTGAGGCGAAAAAAGCCATCGGCTCCAATTCACAAAAATTCTGTGCTGCAGATATATCCTGTTTTACACTTTTATGGTTGTAAATAATGCTATACCATTTTGCTCTGCCCCCCCCCCCCCCCATCACAATTTATGATGGTCCTTAAATTTGCAACACATTTAAGAAGATTGAAATTGGGTTTTTCTGTGTGATTTTGTCACGATTTGATGATTATAACAATTTCCATCTGATCTTCAGTATAGAATATGCAGTTAAAGTCAGTGTTGCCAGTTTGAAATTATGACACTACAGTGATTTGTAAACTAAATTCCCCCAGAACTTAGTAGCTTTATTATGGTTGCATAAATAACATGTCAGTCTATTCATTTTGCATGTGTAAGAGTTGGATTTGGGTTGTTGTTTTTTTCTGTCACTCAGAGACATGCAACAGTTGGTTATTTTTTTTCTTTACTATTCATTGGAGAGGGGCCACCAGAGGGGGGAGGGTATAAAGGTTGATGGAATATCTTGTGTGATCATTGTTAGAAGCTGTTGTGAAGTTTACTGCTGGTATAACTTTAATACAGTGCGAAAATGGCAACCTTGACTCGTCCATGACTGAAATTCTATTGTGGCTTTCTAGGGGTTGGAAGTGTTCATAGGGAATGTTCTGTAACTCTGGCTAAAGAAGGGAAGAATATGATTTTGATAATGAGCTTTATTTCATCAATTCCAATCTGTTCACAAGAATGTGACAGCCAAAATGAAGGCATGGCTAAACAGTACAGAGAAACATTGGGAGGAAGGTGAATATGTTAGGGCTGATCCTTAGATAATAAACAGACATCAAAGTTGATAAATTGATTTTGTGCACTTCTAGACAGTCTTAATCATTGATTAATTTCTTTGTTTTCCTGTATGTGGAACACAAAAATTCATTTAGCCCTTAGACGAGAGCTGCCAAGTCAGCCTAATTCTGCAGGATTCTCACTGTAAACTGAGGTATCTCATCATTTTGTAGCAAGAGAATATAAATGTCCCCTGATTTAGGAATGCCCACTGAAATGTATGCAATGCCAAAGTACTGTATCTCCCTGATTGCTCTTTGTAACTACCTTGATTTAGATAAAATTGTGTACACCGTATATTATGTAGGGTTTATATTTTCCCAAATTTTGTGAGTTGAGTGCTATTTGCAAACTGAACAACATACAAAAATATTTTTAACTCTGATCTGCAGAATTACTGCACTCCACGATCACAAATTTACCACTTGTGAAATTGTTGGAAAGTCCCGATTCATGAAAAATTAGACTTGGTAAATGTATAGCGTATGCATTATGCAAATGTTAATAGGTCTGCCGTAGACTGATGCTGTTGAGAAAAGATTGTATTGAGTGTGTGTATGGTAGGTCTTTGTAATCAGTGTGAAATCTTGTAGAACTCATGAGCTAATTCCATCATAGTCATTCTCACTCAAGTGGTCTGCAATTTGAAATTATAGCATGTGTCATGGAAGACAAAAAACAAACAAACAACAATTTGATACTGTGCATGAATGTATGTGCACAAAGCACAAAGTTCCTTAGCTCTTTGCTTCTAGATGTTCTCTGCTACTGTCTTTGTTTTATTTTGAAATTTGAGTAAAGCGAATAAACTCTAATCCAAGGATAAGAATCATCAGCCACATTTAGATTAAGTTTTGAGAAGCATTCTGCTCATTTTCTGATATTTTAGCATGTCATACAGTTTTTGGCATGGAGTGTGACACATTTTTTAGGGTGTCGCATGTAAATTTTTGGCATGTGTGATATCATGCTGTAATACCCGTGCAGACCATCCTGGTGTTAACAGCAAAATTCTATTTCATAATGCTCTAAAAACAGTGTAAATTTCATGGAGTAAGTTATCTAAATGTCTTGGAGTAGAGAAGTATGATGCTTGTGAACAGAGTACCGAAATTATTATTCTTTCATTCAACCTGTCAGAGTAAGCAGGTGTGAAAGGGGAAAGTAGTCTATGCATCTTTTGAACAATTATTTGAAGTTACTGGTTATGAATATTGTGCAACCAACCATATATTACTGCACCTGTCATGTGATAAGGAGAATTTTTTTTTTTTTTTTTTGATGGTGTAGGATATTTTGCACATTTTGTGCAGCATGAAACTTGGCTGAAAGTATAAACAGCGTGCAAATTTGTGATATGGACCAGTCACCATTTATGTGCTACCAAAGCTCATAACTGCTATAGCAGTGGTGAGCTGTTTGAAGTGCTTGCTCAAATGTTGTGACTGACAAATCACAAATATGCTACGTTCATCATACTTGGCCAAGGGCAAAAAGTTCATAGTGCAATTATTTCCACTTTTACAGGCCTATTTCAAACGTTACAAATCTTGCAGCAAGTCTGCAGCATTCGAAGCGTTAAGAATCCTCAGGTATTATTTGATTTTGCATGGTCATGTATGTTTTTTCTGTCTATTCTGTCTTGCAGTCTTACTGCCTGTCCGTGTACCTGGTGAGGCAGCTGAACTCAGAAATACTCCTCCACAGGCTGCGCAGCCGAAACATTCGCAATCCAGATCATTCAAGAGCCCTGAGTAAGTAGAGAGGAAATGTCAGGCACTGCCAGATGCTCACATTTTTTGACAGTCTGTGTAGCATGCCTGATCAATTCAAGAAACACTCAACACTCTGGAACCATGTTGCCTCTACAGTTGAATTGAGAGTACAAATAATTTGATACCTCCAGTAAGATGGTACTTCAATTCAGTCACAATGATAGTGTTACATCAAGGAGGTTAGAGAGATTGAGTTAAAACTGGCTGTACTTAAACAGCTGTCAGTTTTCTGTGGATGTACAAAAGAATTCAACAGGTACATTTGTGCCTTTGATGATCGGGGTTCGATGCTGCCATCTTTCTGAGCAATCAGAAGATTCATTTTGAAAGCTTACATAATATCGGCTATATTTTGCTTATTTAATTATTAAACGATATGAAATTTCACATACCGATAAAGCATATAAAACAAAAGTAGATCCTGTTCAGAAATATGTGCAAACATGAAATCAGCGCTGCACTCCTCAGTTATCCAACTGACAATATCTTGCATGCCAAGGGGTGATTGAAGCTACAGTGTACGCCCAGTTGAGATGGACTGTTCTTACATGAATTAACAAATTTTCACATGAACTGACAAATTCATGACATCCAGATAAGTGATGAATACCATGGGTCCATTTCCTGAAAGTCTTATAAGAGACTTTTTGCTCATCAGAAGACACACTTAAGAGAGACTTCACTTTTCTACATAGCTGCATATGAGCAACTTCGGCCATTCTGAGGTTTATGTAAAGACTTTTATGTGATGATTTCATGAAATGGACCCCAGTTATTAACATGAGCCCAAATGACATATATACAACATTTCTGTAGATGCCAGTATTCAATACCATGTCATTCACTGAGTTGCAAGAAGTTCACAAGTGATTGTGCAATGTCGTCCATCTCTTGCAGTCAAGGAAAAACTGTCCCATGACCCAGACAGTGAGATCGCCACCACCAGTCTACGTGTCTCCCTCATATGCCCTCTGGGCAAGATGCGGATGTCGGTGCCATGCCGACCGGTGACCTGCACGCATCTCCAGTGTTTTGACGCTTCACTCTACATCCAGATGAATGAAAGGTGAGCGACTTCTAACTGATTTTGGAACAAAGTGATTCCCAGAACTTGCCTCCCTGCCACACTTTGTTCTCTCTCTCTCTGCAGATGTGTGTGTGTGTGTGTGTGTGTGCGCGCATCTTTGTGCTTGCATTCTGTGACTGTATTTTGCTAGCCGTGGCCAACAACAAAGAAAAATTAAGTTGGAGATCATGCTGCAAGTTCTACATTATAAATTAGTAAGTTAATGATGCAAAATTTTTCCTACCTTTTTTCACCCTAACTTTCTTGAACTATACTGGTCTAGTAATGAATAAGAATAACAAAAGCCATTGTTACATTTTAAGATGTGCTATACATGTACCAACTACCTTAAACCTAGAACAAGGGTGGAAATTTCTGTGAATTTGTACTATCAAAACAGTAAAGTATCAAGAGTCAGTGAAATTAATAACACACAAATTTTCTTGCGCTGGATGAAGTAAAAGAAAAAAAAATGTCTCTGCATTCTGTCTCTGTAAATTTCTGCCCTTAACAGTATTGGATTATTGTTAACACCTTTGTGTTGTACAGCCTAAAGACATTCGTTGTTTAGTGATTAACTGTGCCCTAACTTATGAAATGAAATTGCCATGCTATTGTCTGTTTGCACATTTTCATTTGTATTGCAGGAAGCCAACGTGGATATGTCCTGTATGCGACAAGAAAGCTCCGTTTGACTCATTAGTAATTGACGGGTATGAAGACTCTCATTGTCGGTTACATGTTATCAATGAATTGGTCGCCGTCACTGAATTCATGACTTCAGTGAGAAGCTAAGGCAAATGTAATGCAGTATTATACTCTTGGGATGACCAGTAGTTGCCACGTCGGGCCACTTGATTCTGTATTTGCATTTCTGTTATAATGAGATGTTTCAGCTGGTTAGATCCATTTGTAAGAGTAGGTTGTAAAGAGTATCATGTAGCAGTGTCAAAGTTCTAACTCATTGCATGCTGAAAGAGCCCATCTTTCTTGGTATGGATTGCGCCCTTTAAAGTCAGTTTTACCTGTATAGTCATGATAATGCATTTATGTTTTCAATGACTTCCTGTATACGCCATATATACCGCGAGTCTAAATTTTCGCGAATTGGGACTTCCCGATGATTTCATGAGTGGTTAAATTTGCGATCGTGGAGTACTTGTCTGAACGGAGAAATGTATAAGTGTACGTCTCATTCATATCGGGATCAGAGTCAATAATTTAGTGTGTTTTTAAATTTGCGAATAGCACCTGACCCGCGAAAATAAAAATCTCGCGAAATATTCGCTGTATACAGTACTTTGCATTACTAAGAAACAATTTTACCATGATATGTATATTGTTATGTAAACCTGGAAGTTCTTGATTTGTTATTTTTGTATACCAGTATGCTGAATTAATTGTTCCCATGTTACAGGGCGTCCAAGAATAACAGTGTATACACCACTTACAAGTCTACCTTGGGTAAAAAATACTACTTACATGAATAAGTGGAATTATTCCCCCTCTATGTTCATTACACTATTGAGGTTGACAATTCAAACAGATTATGTATACATTGTAATTGATCACAGTGGGTAGGATTCATTTTGCCCAGGACTGATGTTACTGTCACTCCATGTAAGGACACTGATAAGACAAAAGAAAAGAAAAAAAGATACATGTAATGATGACATGGATCCTTCAGACTTGCTTCAAGGTGAGGACACTAATGAGCTCGCTTGTTCATCAACAGACTCTTCCTGGAGATCTTGCGTAATCCACCAGAGAGCAATGAGATCATCTTTGTAGAAGATGGCTCCTGGACACCTCTGGGACCCAAGCAGGAGAAGCCATCTCACATCCTCTCCTCACCTTCAAACTCTTCAAAGGGTGGCCACTGTGAGTGAAATATCTCCAATTTTTTCCTCATTTTTTCTCTTGGGGGGGGGGGGGGGTGGGGGGGGGGAGGGGAGTCCTTGTCAGCATGGATTTGCATCATTTGATATTTTTATGCTGCATAACGTCGCTGGGTTTGCATCTCAAATTTTGGTGAAAATGACTTTTTTTTTTTAATTATTAATGGTCAAATAAGTGGTTATGTGGTGCCCTGCCAAATCCTAACCCTCTTACCCTAAAAATGAAGCCACCACAACATGTCAAAGGAAAGGCTATCCAATTTGCTATAGTGCTTTGGCGGCTATGTTTTTGGGCTCTCTTGAACATTCGACATTTTGTAGATATGAGGTCTTGTTGGCCCAGCGACGATAAAGCTTATTTCTTGCAGTTAGTTGTTCTGTATTAGCAAATTTTGCTAGTAAACTGGTATTGACAAAATTGACAGCATGCCAAAATATTACCTCCTGCAACAGAGTTCAATGTATATCAATTTCAAGGTGTGAAACCTCGTACTCTACTTCGTTAAAAGGAAAAATATCTCTTTCTTGTTCTGTCCTGTAGTTGTAGATCGCAGACTTAACCTTTGTGAAATGGTCATACAAGCCTTGTTACATGAAAAATATGATGTATAGTAGTTCCAGAAGTACATAGGCGTGTGTGCTAATGTCACATGCATTGTTAAATGCACTGCCTAGAGATGAAGCCCATTTGCATGATCACATACTTCACTGCAAGATTGTGTTCAAATTAACGTAATTGATTCTGGTTTTCATGTCTGAAACATCAAAAGGCTCTGTTTAGAACTAGATGTTGAAGTGAAATGTATGTGGAAGCTTGTGTTTGGCATGTTTCTTTCTGCTGCCATTGTGCAATATACTTTTGTATATCTTTTTATTTACTTTCATAGCATCCTCACAATCAACACCCAGCAAGAAATCAAAAGAAGTGGTCATCGACCTGACATTAAGCAGCTCAGAGGAGGAAGATGATGATGATGACGACGATGACGATGACACCCCAGTCCAGCCAATCCAGCCAGCTCCTGCCCAGCAGCAGCAAGAACCCCAGAAGATCGACAGCGACAAGGATGCCGAGGTGGAGGAGGACTTGGAGGATGCCGACCTGGATGACGACACGGCGGTACAGAATTATGCCTCCAGGGTGGAGCAGCGCATCAACGACGATGACGACGACGATGACGACATCAGCGAGGCCATGCCAACCATGACGACCAGCGCCGACCACGGGAGCAATCGCGTTGAGCGGGGCCGGGAGACGCCCCACATGCCGCCCTTGCCCATACTCCCTACACCAACATCGAAAGGGTGCGTTGACTTTCCATTCAATCTTTCCTATAGACCAGATCAGACACTCAGTAGAAACTGGCACTACACGTATGAGACTAACGGGTCTGACACGCCACAGGGGACCAGTAGCATCCATGAAGACTTCATTGACCTAGGGGACATGGGCCATCAGGTCCCACTCAATTTCTCGCCAATGCGGCACGGGCCTTACAACAATAACAGATACAGTCCCTATTCACACTGATGAGAGTTGCTAATCCACAAAATAGCATTGACATCATTCTTGTCACCAGCACTAGAGCTGCGAAACGAGATGTAGCTGATGGAATGATTGTTCCTTTTCCTTTTGATAGAAGAGGCACATGTAGCTTTCTGCATTCAAAGGCAAGCCAGAAAGTTGGTGCCATTTCAATAGTGTACGGTGAGATGCTGTCTCAGATCTGAAGTAGACCATCTAACATGGAAGCACTGCATGCGTGTGTTTTGTGTAGGGTGGAGCACGTTTTTATTGGTTTTTTTATCTGCATTACATCAGTTGAATACGAGAACATTAGTGCAGCTTTTAGTGTCATTAGCACCTCAAAGCTTGTAGCTGATTTGTTTCATTTGAGAGCCAAAAGGTAATAACCTTTGATATAACAAAAACATATTTATGCCTTTCCACAATGTCACCATGTGCTGTTTCCATTTCATACAGTGGATGTTGCTCATGCCAGAATCTCAGTTTAGACTTCAAAGCAACATGCTGTAAATGCTTGCGTATGGCCAAGAGTAGAGAATAGTTGAGCTGTGAAGTTTAGAAATTGATGCCTAGTGCAGCTTCTAAACACACCCAGGAAATGCAGCAATAAACTTTAATTGCTCCTCAGAGGTTTCATCTCTACAAACGCATGTGGCGTTTGATGCATTTTGTTTAAGTGCAGAATGATGCGTGCCAATGGTAGTTGAACATGTCCTGCATGTCCTTGCCTTTTGTTTGTCTGTCTGTTTGTTTTTTGTTGTTTGTGTTTTTTTGTTTTTTTGACATTTGACCATTTGTGTTAGTGGATGTACTGCGTAATAAATTTGTATCTTCCATGTCACCATTGCTTGTGCGTGTGCCTTTTCCATCCATGTTTACCCTCATCACCATCAGTGCTACTAAGCTACTGCATAAAGTCCAACTTAACATCAGTTTTGGTTTGCAGTGCATTGTCTGTCCAGACTATAAACGCATTTTCTGTTTAGATTCTATAAATGTAAGATGATCAGCACTGTTGTCTTGCTGTAATTTCATTGGCCATCTGGTGATGTAGTGTATATCTGTTAAAGGGACTGTACAGTACTGGTTGAGGTGGGGATACTTGTTTTGAACATTCCTAAGTGAGATAATGAAAAGCCTCTTATGAAATATAAAAGAGCATGTAATTTTAAGAAGTATTCAACGTATATTTGATGAAAATTGGTTTTCAAATGGCTGAGATATCCAAAAAAGTGCTTATAATAAAAGGCGAGATGCCACAACTTTATTAGGATCTCTTTGTTTTACCTTGTTTTTGGATATCTCGGCCATTTCAAAACCAATTTTCATCAAATAAACTTTTGATACCCCTTAGAACTGCATGCTCTTTGACATCTCATAGAGTGGTTTCTGAATATCTCGCAAAACGTTAAAAGCTAAATCCTCACCTTGACCAGAACTGTACACACCCTTTAATGTATAACAAATAACCTTGTCCACCCCCATATGAGAAGTCCATAGTGTGGCATTAAAATCCTCTAAACTACTTCTCTATTCATCTGCTGGCATTGATCAAGTACCAACATAATCTCTGTGCAGTGGGCTCAATAGGAGTTTTTTTGTTTTTTGTTTATTTGTTTTTTAACCCTAAAATGACTGGGGTATTTGGTAGCTGGAAAGACCTGGGGGGGGGCTAAAGGGCCCCCCCCCCTTGTGATCTCGGCCGTGGATCGCGCGATCACCGCGAAAATTTGCACAATGATAGTGTGCGATGTAATCTACAAGATCACATATAATTAGATTTTTCAAAATAGTGTTCTTTTGTTTTATATCAATTAATTATGCTAATTTATGCAAAAATCAGACTTTTTGCTATAAATCATTGATTAAAGTTCTAAAAGTGCAAATTTTTGGTCCAAATACTCTTTATGGCATTCTTAGCAAATGTACTTGAAAAAAAAAATTCTGTATCAAACTTTATTTCTTATGTGTTTTATTGTTTTATGAATTTCTTTGTTTTTTGACCTTTTGTTTTTGTCTTTTTTTTTCAGCAAAATTTTACGTCAGATGTTTTTGAAGAACAATACTGCTAAAACAAATTGATTTCAGCCATTGAGAGTAAAAATAAGCATATTTAAATGAACCATGTGAAAAATATCAATTTGCATTCACTTTGTACACAAAATCACATTTTGGAGCCATTTTCAGTTCGATGTGCACGTACAAAAAGTTACATAACATCAGAACCATACCCCGGGTGTCACAAATTTGGTGTCAAAATGTGCGGGAAACTCAAAAGAAAAAAGTCATAGAGCGTCGCGGTGAAAGCAATGCGCGTTGCCGAGTAATCACACAAAATGTCGAGGGGGGGGGGGCCTTTTAGGCCCTCCCCCCCCCCCCCCAGTCTTTTTAGGGTTAATGCCATGTAAACTTAAAATCATACCTTTCCTCACTAGGTTAGGTACAGACAGAGTAATTAATATACATACTGTCTGGTCCTTATCCTCTGGCGTGGAAGACTTACAGCCTGCAATTTCACACAAGCAGTGTAACAGCTACTGTACCAAGTACTTTTTCTAGAAGCTAATTGGTCATTATTATAATAGTAGCATAGTGTTTATGCCTGCCTTGTCAGTGGGTCCCAGTTTTTACATGAGTTTCACATTGCATTGTTGGTCGTGCACCCATATGGAATGACAAAGGGTGTTGGTTCTGCACGTATCGAAAGAGAAAGGAAATAAAGTGGGTAAAAGAGGCTGATTGTATAGAGGTAGATGAAGCATCTTTCAAGAAGTTTATCAACAGCAGTCTCAAAATATGTGGGGTGGTTTTTTTTTTTCATAGATAATGATATTACAGTCCATTCATTATGCATAAAATATTGGATTTATGAGTGTTTGTGTGTTAATGTGCTCTTGTGATGAGTCTCATCTTCACTCATCTTCATCTTCTTTCTCTCAAAGTCTCTTTGTGAGCTTCATAAATATTTATGTTACATGCTTTTGTTATGTTAATGTGATCATATTCAGTGTTATTCATGTGTGATATTAGTTTCCATGCAACCTTCATTAGTTATAGCTTGCACTAACACTTCCGTTTATCCTTCCTGTGTTATTTGTTTATGAATGCATCTTGATTTAATAGCTTTTTTTCTCATGTTATTGTTTCTTTGATTCCACTTGCAGTACTTGTTTTTCCCCCCTAGTTTATTCATATATTGTCATGTGATATGCTTTTTGCCACCTTGCACATTGTATTCTGTCTTTCTTTCTTTGTATAGTCATCTTGCCTTATTCCTCTGTGTTGCCAGTCTATTCTTGAGGACATGTTTTTCAAAGGGTTGGTTTGGTTTCGGATGATGTGGCTGTTTGAGTTTGATATTAACCCTATTCTAACTGGGCTATTTGAGACCAAGTTTTTACTGGGGGGGGGTCAATTTGACCCCCCCTTCAGATCTCGGCCGCCGATCGCGCGATCGCCGCAAAATTTTGCCTGTACATAGAGCCGGATGTCAACTACAAGATTATATGGTCATACAATAGAAAAAGTTTGATTTTATATTTTTTAATGAATTAATTATGCAAATTAACGCATGAAATCATATTTTCACCTATAACTCCATTAAAAAGATTGAAGGATTGCTAAATTTTTGTGTCAGAGTTCCTCAAGACATATCAAACAATTTTCTTATAAAAAAATAGCGCAATCAAAGTCAGTTTCTTTTGTTTTGTATTGTTTTGTTAATTTCTTATGTATTTTATTGTTTTTTCGACCTTTTGTTTTCTATTGTTTTTTTGCCAAAATTTGTTGCAGGCACTTTTCAAAGCTGATCTACAATAGAATTGATTAATTTCAATGGTTAAAAGTTGAAATAATCCAATTCATATCAATTAAACAAAAAAACACAATTTGCATTGGATTTGCACACAAAATCATGAATTTCAGCTGTTTTTGGGTTGACATGCATATGCAAAACATTGCGTAACTTCAGAACGGTGTACCCGGACGTCGCAAATTTGGTCTCAAAATATGCGGGAGACTTCAATGAAAAAAGTCACAAAACGCCGCGGCAAAATCTTTGCGCGTTGCGGAATGGTGGCGCGAAATGTCGAGGGGGGGGTCAATTTGACCCCCCCCCCAGTTAGAATAGGGTTAAAGGGGAAATGGGACTTTTACATCTAGCAAAATCACATGTTCTTTTAACAGAAAGGTATGCAACATGCTAAATTGAGTGTGTGATTACATAACATTGACACCTAGAGTCCATATTCTGTTGCTTGTCACCAGACGGCTCAATTTGAATCTAGACAAAAATCGGATACCACCCAAACTTGGAATTTTCACCAGTTGTCCTGGTTTCATTCATATAAGCCTGACATACTTTCGGACTCCCAGTTCTGTGCACTTTTAAGTGAGAATACGCCACAACCTGTGAGTTTTATTGGTCTTTCTTTGGTGTCGAGTTGGGTTGCAGAGCAATAGGCTTAATGCATTCTGCGACGTAACGGTGGTATGAGAAGTTTTTGCTATGTGAGAGCTCTCAAAAACACACACACAGCTCATGGCTTGGTGTGAATAAATAGATGAGTAAAATGAAAAAAAAAAAAGAGTGAATAAATAGATGAGTAAAATGAAAAAAAAAAAGACCTAACCTCTCTCCAAATCTCACCAATTTCATGCAGATACATTGTCTTGGTTAAAAAAACAACAACAAAAAAGTTGCTTTCTACAAAATCACACCAAAAAAAAAATGACAAAAATCACCAAAAAAAAAAAAAAATCCCCCTCAACTTTGAAGTGTTATTTCACTGGATCACAGAAGTTTCTGGTGTTGGGTTTGTTGTGGTGTTTACACAGGAAGGTGTTAAATATGGAGTTGCAAATGTGATAAAATCGTATCATCAGGGGCCTGTTTCATAAAACTTGTCATCAGTGACAAGTTGTCATAGATGTGACAAGCTACTAAAATCCTAGCATCTGATTGGCTGAGAGCAAATTTGTCATAGAAATGTGAACGGACCCCAGGAAAGTACAATTTTACAACATACAGCTCAGATTTACATGTTTGCACACATTTCTGGATGGGAGTGACTTTTGATAATATGTGCTACCATTTGGTGAAAGTTCACTTCATTAAATGAAGAAACAAGCAAAATATACCCAAAATTATGCGAGAGTTCAAAATAAATCTTCAGATTGCTCAAAAAGATTGTGGTATCAAATGCCAGGACCAAAGGCACAAAGGTTCTCCTTGGAATTCTTTTGTGCATCCCCTAGAAAATTGACAGATGTTTGAATAAATATGGCCAGTTGGAACTACAGTTCTCAAAGATCCTTGAGTAAACCAGCCCAGCTACAAATCGTCATCTTGAAACATCTCCCATTTTTAAGCATTCTTATTTGTCATCCCCACTGATTGGTCCTTATCAAACTCATTGACGCAACTGCATGTGAACTTGCCCCCAAATTTCACTCACCTCAGCTAGAAGTAGACACATTGTTCTGTGGGAGAATAAAGTAGAATGCATTTTGAGACTAGATTCAAACCAAGAATTTGAGAAAAGAAATCAAGGTGTGTGTCTGTGTGTTGTTTGTCTAAATGTTTGATAAATTGTTTCTGTGATGTAACCCATTTAAAGGGTTTTTCAGTTAGGGTACCATTAACAAATATTCACCCAATAGAGCGAGTGAATCTCAAAAGTAGATGAAAGCAATATTCTCGGCCAAGAGGTGCGTTTTGAAAACTTATCAGTGTGGTCCAAGTGCTGAATAATGTGTCTGTAAATATCTAATGGAGATGTAGCAGATTTGTATGATCATTATCTTCAAGCACAGAATTTCAGTGAATGTAAAATTTTCAAATTTTGAGTGAAGATTTCCCAACATTTTAAAAAGTCCATTTTTAGAAATGAGTTATTGGTCGCAACAGCTGAGCAATGATCTGTGGTCATCATTTTTCAAATTGCGTGCGTGCCCCAGGAAAAGATTAATTTGTGCTTGGAAAACATTTGACAGATAGTGTGTATATTTCTGAAAGAGGCATCAATTTGATTTTTGTGAGAGTACCTAGAATATGTACAGAGTTTCAAATTTTTAATGTCAGGAGTTCAAGTGCAGATAGATGATACAGGCACCTGTCATTTTAATTTGCAAAATTTATTAGAAAAGATGAAAAGAAATATCGTATTTGCCCTTCATAGTTTAAAGAAGCCTGTAAATATTGCTTTAATAGCTTGAATGTTGCTTTTCTCATTGGAAGAATACAGCTTCCTGTTTGTTTTTTAAAACACACCTTGTGGGGCATTTTCTTGGATTTTTTTTTTTATTATGAGATCATGGGCAGACTGTTTGGATTGGGCTTTGACCTATTTGCTCACTCGTTCTGTGAGCCAAATCTGTGTGAAGTTACTATAAGTTGGAGGCAACAGATCAATCTGTAATCACTTGACTGTGTACACTATATTTTATCCTGGAGGAGACACTTCAGACACTTGCATTGAGAGTTTAAACATTCACTTTTGTTAGCACCTTTAATGGGTGCCATTTTCCCTCCATTGTGTGCATTGAGTCTAAAATCATGTACTGTTGAAAAGAAATTTATGATCAGTGTAAATATTACAAAAGGAAATGAAAAGACAGTCAATATTGATAATATGAATTTAGAAGCAGACATTTTGGCCAGGGAAATACCAGGTGAAATTCAGAGATTGGGGGTTGGGTCATTGATGCTGAAGGTCGTGGTGGAACATTGCGTCTAGACCAAATTCATGATGAGGGATATTAGTGTAAAACATAATACATTTTATATTCGGAGCATGAAATTTTCGCGAACTGAAGCCAACGGCTTTTTTCGTGGTACGAAATTTTCGCGAATTGCCACTGGTGTTCAATGCATAATAGTGTAGACAAAAACTGTCGTATGCATTTTAATTTTGCGAATCTTGGTGCTTGCGAAATTCGCGAAATTAAAATGCACGCGAACATTCCTCGTTTGGCAGTATTAGCGCAACCAAAGGCCAACATTCATTTCATCTGAAATTTCCAAGTCTTAATCATGCATGCTTTGGTCTGATTTGGTATCAAAAATCAAAATAGACTTTCAGATAGCGAATACTGTAAATGCTGAAATTATTGCAGTGGTTTTATCCTTGCAAACTTTTGCAAATAGGTTCTAAATCGCAAAAAGAGCAACTTGCAAAAATTTTGACAAAAATGAAAACAAAAAATTTTCCCACACTTGAGTAACACTAGCTATGGCAAGTCTTGTCCGGCACTGGCACACTCAAAATTATGTGCACGCTGAAGCTGAACACTACTGTACTCGCTAATGGTTCCCGTGCTCAAATCCTTAATAATGTTCGTACCTTTTTCTTAGAGATTTAATCTCATTTCAATCAAAGACTATGTGTTAAGAAATCGGTTTCATTGAGAAGTCACACTTTGTTCTGAGCGCATGTGTTCATTTTTTTAGCAGTTATGATAATGAGAACATGACAAAGCTCGAAATTAACAGCTCACACAAACGTGTGATGTACTGCCATTTGAGAAAATATCTGTACGCAAAAAAAAAAAAAAAAAAAATTAAAAAAATCAGCATTTACAGAAGTGGCTTGCATGGCCACTCTTATCATTTTTGGGTGCAGATATTGCGTGTGCTTTTGTTTGTTTGTTTGTTTGTTTATTGTTTTTTTCCTCATGGTTCATAGAATTTTACTTCTTGTGACTTTTGATGAATTGTAGACATGACTGTGATTTACAATGTATATAAATTTGTATCCCCTTTGCTGTGACTGCTTTTGGACATCAGATTTCGGTAAGAACAGAATTAAAACAGGAGAAGCATCCTCTGCGTGCATGGAATGTAACTCACGTAGCTTTGCTGTGTTTTTTGTTGTCTTGTTTATAAGCATCCTGTCATGCAATGGTACAAAATAACTTTCATGGAAATGTCCCGAGTATCAGCATATGTCACACTTATTTTTCTTAAGGTATCGGGTGCTCATATGTTACAGAACGGCATTTTAGACTGCGATTGTGTTGCTGTTGATAGTTTTTGCATGAATTGGTCATGGGCCGTTTACTCTTGATAGCATGCACGAACGTAATTCAAAGATGCTGTATTAGTAAAAACTGGTTATGGGTATTTCAGTTTAACTGTCGTCAAATTTTGCTGTCGCGGTAAAAAAAAAAAAAAAAATCAAATCAAATCAAATCAAATAAAAAAAGACAGAAGTGACAATGTACATTTTCCATGGAGAACAGTGTTAAAATATACCATTTCTTAGATGTTTTATGCACATGGTGATATCGTTCATAAATTTTGTGATAATGACAGCGTAATTCTCCAAAATTTTTGTTTGCTGGAGAGCTTTTTCATGCATTTGAAAATCTTCATAGAACTCAATCGGCAAAGTTCAACAATGTCTGAACCTAAACACCACAATTTCTAAGTGTGTAAAAATTATATTTTCTCAGTGAAAAAAAAAAGAAAAGAAAAGAAAAAAACAAACAAACTGTGAACCTAATACCAGTAATGTGGTGCAAATAGAGATAGTGAGCCTGGAATGACTTGTGTGAAGCTTATATTCCATGAAAGTAATTTTGTACCAAAACTATTCACCCATCACGGCATTGTGTGTTGTAGACAGTAGAATGTAGAGAGCATGAGTGATCGTCATTGTTACCAACTAACATATCCTAACACCATCTGACAATCAACATGGTATGGCCTATATAGCATTTTACCCTCCACATCAACATATACATTCATGTGTACATACAAGGCTCAACACTACTTGTGTCCCAGTTGGCCCAGGACCACTAAAAGTTTGTGTCAGGCCACCAAATTTATCTTTTGGTAGCCACTAAGATTCAAATTGAATTGTTACTTGCTTTCGGGCAACTACAAGATCTCTTTTTTTTGGCCCAAATAGGCCACCAGACAAAAAAAGTTAGTGTTGAGCCTGATATATGTATATATCTATATATATCTATATATTATATCTATATATATCTATATCTATCTATATATATATATATATATATATATATATATATATATATATATATATATATATATATATATATATATACATACATACATACATACATACATACATACATATATATATATATATATATACATACATACATACATACATACATACATATATATATATGAAATGTGGAGGTTGAAATGTGTAAAATTTTTGGAAACGAAAAAGCAACAGTGACATCATTGCAAAGCCCTCATGCACATGTAGGTCTTTTTTTTTTTCTTCTTTTTTTTGCCATTCAGTGAGTCCATGTAATTACCCCAAAAGATATTATGTATCATTTTCTTTTAATTGTGATTTTTTGTTTATTCCATGCTTTGCAAAATGTGATAGGAGGGGGAAAATATGGTGGTTGTTCAAAGAAGCATCAAAGATTGGTAACATTATCTTTCCAGCATATATCTCCCCAAAGTTTTTGAACCTTGGATGGCCTGTTTCCCAGACCACAATATAATCACCTACTGGCAAAAGCTGTATGGGTGTGGTGGCCCACAGAGAAGCAAACATATCACATCTCTGTTTCTATTGTAACTTTGACAATAGAGTATCTAGATGACATTGATTTAGGTAAAACATAGTTTCTGTATGCCTTCAGAAACTCAACATTTTGCTCCAAAATGACCACACATGCATAATGAATATGTGAAATAATGCTATGATAACACAATTTCCTTTGGGTGACAATGAAAAGTGTGAAATATTAGCCAAAAAGATACCCCAAGAGTAGTGCAATCTGAGAACATATCTGATCATAGTTGTTATGCAATGTTTTATAATTGATTACAAATTGGGCAGTAGCAGTATCCATTGATCTTCTGTGTGAGAGTGAATCCCATACAACTTGTAGGAAAATATGATTGGTAGGGTACTATCAATCATCAGGTAACGTTTTACCTGCCCACTTTTGAATGGAGAGAGCGCTTAGGGGATAGAAATTGTATACTACGATCAAAACTTTTTCACTTTTGAGCTCAAAATACTCAAAATCAACTCATTATCCTGGCAATGTTTCTCGGTAGATTTTTTTTTTTCTGTATATTGCAAGCAAATTCCAGTATGGTGGAAGATGAATCGTGATTCCTTTCCAAAAGTCTTTTTTACCTTTAATTGGTGCACTCAAGTCTCTCACCGTAGACATGCTAGTAGCAGTTCTCTTTCATTCTGCTTGTGGGAGTGGTTTTCGATAATTGCGTGTGTACAATGTAACTTGCATGTGCATATCTGTTTTAGGCATGTATAAGTGCCTTCAAAAATGGCCGTTACAGGAATGCACACAGGCACATATTGACGCACACTTTCTATACATGGTGCACAAGGCACAGAATCATGTGAAAATGCATGTGAAGTGAGTTGGAGCATGTCGGATGGAGCATGAGCATTATTATGTTGCCGCACAAATTTGGACGGGAGAATATATGATACGGTTCTTTTGTTTCTTGAGGACTCCCTAACCTCTTCTTGGTCTGTCATTAGCCTATGATAAACACACTTGTTGGAAAGGTTAGGGTTTGAAGGCCTTAGTAATCAGGTGTTTGCGTGTGTGTGTGTGCATGTTTGTGTTTACATTTGTCCTTTCTTCTACTCTGCTGTGTTTTCATCCATCAGATGTTCCATCTTGTTAAACCATGATTGTCAGAGATATATCTTTTTCTCCATTAAAAGATATTTGGTTGTCCGTGTTCTGCACATAAAAATTGTGCCAATGGAAGATTTTTATCTTGCTCATTATTCAAAATAACTGTAATTCCTTCAACATTCATTCCAGCAGTTGATAGATTTTACCATATGACAGATGCTGTAGATAATACCACTCATCCCATATATATATATATATATATATATAAAGCTTCACATCAGAAGTCCTGAATATTATATAAGCAGGTTAGAAGTTCTGACTGACCTAAGTCTGAAATAATTGTGGTCAAGACAAGTGCAAACAATTTTTAAAGGAAATTGAGCTCCGGAAAGGACAATTAAGAATAGGAAGGGCATCAGAACAGGATTTGATGAAGATTCAATCATTGCACATGTGATTATCAGATATTTGGAAAGTAGATTATAGATTCATTTGGAGGGGGGGGGGGCTATTAGAATTTTACTTCCCTCTTTTGAAAATGGAAACCGAGAATGAAAAACGTTCAGCGGCCCCTGATATAGATATGCAAATGCGTGAGTTGATGATGTCATTGTCTCACAACTTGCCATATAGTTTATACACACAACCATGACAATTCATTTTCTTTCTTTCTGTTTTTTGTTTGTTTGTTTTTTGTTGTTGTTTTTTAAGTTACTCAGCCCGGAATACCATTATATTTTACACAATTACAGCAGAAAAAGCGTCAGTTCTTTATACATGATCAATGGAAAATTGTACAGTCATGACGATCTCACAGTACACATGTGTTTATCTTGATGTGGTCAGTCTCTGCAAGAAACTAACACTTGTTGTGATGTTTGTTCCATGCATAAACTCAGCCTATATGTACAGCACCATGTAATAAGCCAGTTTGCAATTAGCTTATGTGCGCATCTGAACAAATAACTTGCTTTTTTTTTTTCACTTGGTTAGGCACATCACTTGTTTTCAAAGCGGCATAATGCATTTTAGAAGCTTACCCGACGTAACAGTATTTATGGCATTCATGTTCAAATAAAGCCTGAACTTGTGTAGACCAAGTGACCAGAATGGTCTGCCAATTGACAATTTGAGAAGTTTCTGTTCAGTTGTTTTGCATTCAGTGCGAGAACAAACTTTTTCTATTAATATTGCCAAATACTAGGCTTGAAGGAATGCTTTGTTGCTGTCAAATAGATTAATGGCAAGCAGCATTTGGGGAATATTACAAGGATCACATGAATATTCTTTGCATCACGGATGCGTATCTCAGTGAATTTAAAGACCAGTGTGCCTGTCAGTGAAAATCACCTTTTTCTGCTCATGTGCAAAATATGACCAGAAACTGGCACATTATAAAGTAGGGCCTCGAGTGTGCATCCCGTTCACCATGCCATGTGATATTGTCTTTGATTCTCTGATGAATTTCAGTAATGCTGGTTTCCTCCATACATTCCGAATTGACATGATAACACATACAAGTAATTCAGGATCAAAGATGGGAAACTCTACTCCACATTCAAATTGACTCTGATGAGAAAAATTATGTTAAATAGTTCAGACGAAAGTTTCTTTTAAGATTTGTAAGAAAGTTTGACATTTTGGAGATGATGCACTTTCCCTGAAGCAGCAACATCAAAGACAATCACTGATGTGAATCACCTCACCAATCTCCAAGTTGATTTGAACCCATTGGTTAGAAGCCATTCTCTTTTCTCAATAATTAAGCAACTATGATCTCTAATTAAGTTATCACTGATGAATCCTGAAACTCAAAAATTTGAGACACTGAGGCCTATAGTTTTAACCAGAAACTCAACATTAGGGGGAGAATAAATGTAATATTTTGTATAAAAAAATGTAAACAAAACAAGGGCAAAAAGTGTTGGGCGAGAAATTGTGTGGTGGATGCGACCGTAGGAAGCAGTTTCAGAATTGCTTTGTGATGTAACAATTGTTTTGTTAGAAATTATTATATTTCACAGAGTGATGGTTGGAAAGAGTGCGCGATGTCAGAATTGCTTTATGACATCATTTTTCAAATATGGAGTGTCAAACATGCCAGCATTCTGACATAGCTGAAAATACCTATAATCACATGAAGTTCTTTCAACCAATCACTCGAGCATAAATTTTTGATCCAAAATATACATTTTTGTACTCCCAAATTTGAGTCACAAAAGCAATGTTTCGTGGAAGTTCAAGCAAATGGAAGTCTTGTGAGGTGACGACATCATCATGTCATCCATTTTGCATGCTTAACAATGACCAATATCGCTCTTTTGTGAGGTCATGCTACGTTTTGATATTTCATATTAACGTTCTGTCTTTCTTTCAACTTTCTTTATTGAAACTTATGATGCTGTGTCTGTTTGATCTTCTCTAATTCAAAAGTCAGTATTACACATAAAATGGATTTCACTTCAAAGACTTAGTGAGAAGAATTAAACTACAGTGCAGCCTGTCATAGAAATTGTGTATCCATCCCATCAGACATAGTTAAATGTAGAATTACTAATCAACATGCTGTTTTTTGTTGTGGGGTTTCGTTTGCTTTTTTTTTTTTTGCTTTTTTTTTCACAGACTCTTCACTCTTCTCACTGCTATATTTGTCTAGATTAGTCAACCAATCTTTGATTAACCTGACTTCTGTGTTGTATAACAATTCTGATCTAATTTTAACACAATTACTGCACTAACAACTAGACACCAGTGACTATGACCTTAATTTGACTGCATTCATGTACACTTACATTATTGTCCATAGATTACAATGTAGTAGGTGTGACAATGATCAATAGGGCTTCTGTCTGAATAGATTTGAATGTGTTGTAGCAGTGACAGTCTGTTAATGGTAACATATTAATGGGATCATGCAATGATTTTCATCTACAACATAGTGACACAGTAGGATACACTTCTGGGTCCCATTTCATAAGAGATGCGAGGATAGCAACTCTTGCCAGAATATCACCTTCTTGTAGCCTATCAGGAAGGAGATTTCTTGTCATTGATACCATGAAGCTTATCACTGCAGCGAGAGTTGCTGTCACAGCAACTTTATGTGAAATGAGGCCCTGGCTTCAGCAAATGAAAGCTGACCAAAAATATATGCTGAAATATGTTTGTCTTGTTTTAAAAGTATATTCTAGGTGCACCTCATAAATCACTTCACAACTTTGTTTCTGTACATCAGTTGATGGTGCAAATGATAAAAATTATGTAAATACGAGATGATGGACTTGATTTATACACAGGAGACTACCAATACCTGTATATTGTAATACATTTGAACACAACAAAGATGTGTACTACCCTGCAGTGCTTTAAATGTGATGCCGTAGACTTTCTCTGATTCTTGAGCAGTCCAACAAAACCACCACAAATGTAATTCAACATACTACAGACGATCATCTGAAGACAACTGCAATACTTTCCTTGTTGCAATACCAATATCGTTATCATGTTCACAGTATTGCAGGGAATTGAAATTTGATATTTAAGTTATGCAAAAGTCACTACACCTAAATACCACCAAAGTGCTTTCACACTTCTTCACAATGTCTTCTTTTCGACCACGCCCTACAGTCCATCCTTCATTGAGAGTGGCCCTCACTCCCTCATCCCCCCGGTGTCATCGGTGGGACACCGCATCGTGCCCTCCATGGATATCGCCCCCTCCTCGCTCTCCATGTACCCGGAGTTCAACACCCTGCTGGGTCTCCACCCCTTGTCAGCCAGTTCGGCCGACTACCACGGTAAGATGGACGGTCCAATCCTGATGCCAGTAGAATCTAGCTTCAGGCAGTGAAGCATAGCGTCACTTGAGTGACAAGACCTTGTATCACAAAAAATGTCAAATGTTCAGGAGAGCAAAAAAACAAAAACAAAACATGGCAGTCAAGCACTACGACAAATGGGATTGCCTTTACTTTGACGTGGCATGGTGGCTTCATTTTTGGGGTAAGACAGCTAGGATTTGGACAAGACATTACTCAACTGATTATCTGACCATTAATTTTTTTTTTTTTTTTAATGTCATTTTCACCAAAATTTGAAATACAAGGTCTTGTCACTCTAGCGACAATAGCTCACATTGCCTTCTTTGTATGTTCTTCAGCATTCTATGTATCAGGCCCCAAAACTTCTGTATGTTTTACATGGGGCTTGTCTCCTCAATGTCCAGTTAACCTATGAGTCTCGGAAATTTTGTTGCGGAAATCATCATCTTGTAATTATTAAAGTGGTACCTCTGATTTTTGCTGCATATTTTATGTTAGAGAACGATACAATGAAAATGGATCAAAGTCATGAAATCTGCACAAAATTGCAAAGTTAATTTAATAAAATTTTCCCATTTAAGAGAGAAATAAGAACTAGAATCTTCAAAAGTATATTTTGCCAGTTTAAGAAAAAGTAACACATTCAGGAGACTTTAGAAAATTGTGCAATTATTAAAAATAATTATGAATGAACAACAAAATGCTCAATTTCAAAATTTTTTTTCACTTTACCTTACATGTATGAGCAAAAGAATTTAAAAAAGACACTGCACCAAACCACCACCACCATCAAAAAAAAAGAAGAAGAATTAATTAATTAATTGAGTAATTAATGAAAATAAAAATGGGAGTATAATTAATGAATGAAGACAGGCCTTGTTGCACAAGAGTGCATGCCTTGAGGAATACAAGTGCACTATAAGTGAATTTAAAGTATCAATACCCAGTCCAAGTTGATGATGTGTAACTTGGGCACAGAGCATAGCAACCAATCAGCTCACGAGGAAAGAGTTTATCATGAACAAATCCACACTTTTATTACTAATCATTTTTCTGACTGCGATGTGACGTGATGACACAAGTGGCCAGCAGGCAATAATTTCAGTTCTCTTGGTTTTGTTTCCATGTTGTTTGTGTTTGAGGGGCTTTACAAGTCATCCCTTTTTGTACTCTTGTTTTTTTGATCGACAGACATTGACCTCTACTCCCTGCTTCAAAGTGACCGAGTTCAGGTAAGATGCAGCAACAGAGTTTGTTTGTTTGTTTGTGTGTATGTTTTTACATCTGTAGAGACAAAAAATAAGGCAGAAATTATTATTTGAGTTGATTTATTTCATTTTCAACAAATAAGGGATACGATGAAATGTTCGCATATGCAAATAATGTCACGAAATCAGTACAACAATGCGATGAACATAATAACATGTAATAGAGACACAGGTAAATTATTGACAGAGATACAAATAAATGCTATACCATTATGGTAAACTTAGAAACAAAACTGTTGGAAATGGAGGGAACTGCTAAAAAACAGAGATTGAAGTATGCAGTCCCCTCATAAAAAAAGGGAAAAAAAGTCAAATTGCACAAAAAAAAAGACAGGACAATTTGCCTAAGAGATAGAAAAAAACAGAATAGTACACACATACATGCACACACAAGGACGCACATTAACAATCACGAGGCAGCTCTCTTGTAAGGGAAGAAAAGATATAATAGGTAAACTAATTGAAACCCAAATGAAAAGTGTCAAAGTGAGTTATATAAGATGACTATTTGTACAATCTTTTTTGTTTGTGAAGGACATTTGTAGATAACATGGGGTTCACCTACCAACAGGTTATGGCATTCTGCTATTGTTTTACAAAGACCTTTTTTTTTTTTTTTTTTTTAAAACTACATCCCCACTCTTGAAGCCATGAATGTCTAAATGTTTTCGAGGAGTTTGTACAATTACAAAAAATTTGTTTGTAAATCATGTCTCTGAAACATGATTCTTAAAGTGTACAATACCCTGAGTACACTATGTATTATGTTTGCTATATTTCTAGAATATACTTGAGACATACTGTCTGCAAAATATTAGAATTTTTTGTCTTTCTGATTTTTATATATTTGGGTTTAAATGTAAGTTTTAAAGAGTATACAAAAACCAAAAATGCCTTGAAATAGACTAGTCGATTACCAGATTCTTTCAATGAAACGATCATGCTATTGATATTTTTTTTTTTCAAAATACGTCTTGAACAACAGTGATATGCAATGAGTGTGCACAATCAGCTAACCGATCAACATGGCATCTCAATGTTATTCGTAAAAACATACGCGTATAGCTAGAACGTGCACGCATCAGTACTAGCTACAAAGCAGAACTTAAATGCGCTGACCACAAGTGCTAAATTTTGATGGAGATATGATCTGATTTATCTAAAGATTTATACCTTTTGGGGCTATCACAGGTGAATTTTGGCTATTTTTTGTGTATTCGAGCTGTACACAAATTCAGCTCCAGGGTATTGGTACTCTGTAACACGTTGCAGAAATTGCTGAGTATCGACAAACAGAAATCAGTCTCCTCAGCGACCAGTACCTCCAGATGAAATTCCATAATGATGCATCTGTCAAAAAAACACAGCAGTCTGTCAATGAAACATGCAACCCTCTACAGGCTGACCTGAAAGATTACACCCATATGTGTATGCAGGCACCATGGCAAAAATGACCACAAGGTCATACTAAGTTGCAATCCATCAATACTCTTGCCTGCTAATACTCTAAGCCTGCACCCAGAATCGAACAGAACCTGATTTGAAAACTCCTCTGGACTATGATTTGCCTTATTTGACTTGAGGAACTTGTCTGGCTAGAAATGAGATATGCATTCAGACAAACAAACAGCAACAACAACAAAAATCATTCAGTTGACATGAACTGCATTTTGAAACATATACAAATGAGTTTTTGGTCAGTACAAAATATTCGTAATAATGAAATATAATTCCCTTCTCAAAATATTCTGATAATATTTCCTCCATGAATATTTGCTATTCACGTACTTTTCTATGGATAAATTTGTGTATTTTCTTGACTTGGGCTGACCAAATTTCCCCAAATTACCTATGTTTTACACATTGCATTATCTTCTCTCAAGATCATTTGTTTAAACCTGGACGGTGCACTCTTGTTATAATAAAGTAAAAATTCAGGTCCCAACACTCTTGCTATAATAAAGTAAAAATTCAGGTCCCAAAGTTATCATATATGTATCTTTATATAACTTTACTCTTATGGGCAATAATGAACTTTCAATGTAACAAAAGAAAGCTGCCAGTCCCAAGGACTTCGTTGTAACTGGAGTCACGTGTAATTTTGTTTTAAAAAAAGAATAGCGTATATGATTTTTTTTGATATCTTTTTTCTTTCTTCATCTCCTTCACTCTTAATTCTTCCTTTCTCACAATCCTTTCCTTCCCTCTCTCCTCTATCCCTCCTCTCTCTCTCTCTCTATCGTTCTCTCTCTGCTAAATCTAAATTTTCACCAACAGATTTTCTAATCACTTGTTCCATTCTAGTACCCGCCACCACCATACTACATGGACCAAGGGGCCAGCCGAAGCAGCAGCGTTGCCACCAGCTCCACCACCAGCCGGGCCGGTAGCACAGGCAGCGGACACGGCATAGGGCCCCCCGATGTCATCCCCCTCGATTAAAACGAGATGATCGACGTGCCACTAAAGACTGCGAAAAGAGCCATTTTCCTTAGCAGCGTAGAACCCTGCGACTGCCCAGCTTTCTGCTGTTTTATCATTGTTTTATTATGTGTCATATATAGCAGGGGACAAGACTTCTAGCCTTTACCTGCCTTTCCTGGAGGCTCCAGGGAATGAGTCCAAGCCAGTTCTGTGAGATAATGGAGTAATCTTTTTTTTCTTTTTAAATTCTATTATCTAATCTATTCATTTATCTTTCTCCTTTTTTTTTCCTTTACATAAACTGCCACTTTTTGATGAAATAGCACTTACTCAGTCATGACTGTACAGGTCTGACCTATAGTAAGGCCTAATATATTATAAGGCCAGACCTAGAGGTAAGAAGAGTCCATCCGAGCTGGGGTTGTATGTAGCAGAAGGGGGGGGGGGGGGAGGGAGGAGATGGTATTAGCATGATTTTCAGAGTATGTCATTTAATGGGAGAAAATAAGAAAGGTGCAGGTGACAGTCAAAATAGGCCTATAGGCATTGGAGGCATAGGGTACTTTTGCCCCCACCCCCCATAGCTCAGAGACCTCCCTCTCACGGAACTCCATTGTTTGGAAATGTTTTAGGACCTCGCCCAGGACCATGTTTGTTGGAGCAAGAGTGTTCCCTTTGCTGCTGTTATTGCTGCAGTTTCATGCAAACATTAATATGTGGCGAGATTCTGTACCAAGTGCCATGTGTCATGTTGCAAGATTTTGTCAGTTTTGACCTACTGAAAAGTATGTATTCCGCAGACACTTTTAATCGTCACAGTTTGTGTACTTTGTGTATGATCTTGCAGTCCATTAAACAAGGGCATGGATGCCTTCTAGGAAGGGTACAAGATTGTAGACGTCAGAGCAACAGCTCACTGCTGAAACGGGACAGAGCAAGAGGTCTTTGAAATGTGTGATGTGACGCTTGCCCAAACTCCGCCTCTTCATTTGTTTGTATTACAAGTGTCCCTTACGCAGTATACATGTAGTCTTGTATGCTGAAACCAGCCATAACTGAAGCAGAAACTTCTTGGCTCTATTGGGCTGAGATCACTTTTTAATGCTCCCTTGCGTGTGGCGGTTAGCCTTCAGGACGGGCACATGGTTTTAGCACACTATTTTATGTATTACAGCAGTGGCAATCACTTCGTACTGGTTTTGTGTACATGGTATGGGACCTTCTTGTTTGAATGTTGGGCATTGGACTCGGAGATTAGGAGTAGAACTCTATTGCCTTAGTTTACACATCATTTCCCAAGAATTAAAGTCTGCAATGATGTGTGTGTTTGTGTGTATGTGTGTTTGTGTGTGTGTGTGTGTGTGTGTGTGTGTATGTGTGTGTGTGTGTTTGTGTGTATGTGTGTGTATGTGTGTGTGTGTATCAGAGCAAGTGAGAAAGTAGAAAATCATTTTACCATTATTTTCCTTACACTTTCCATGCCCACTATTGGACAATGAAATAAGTGATACTGCAATGTGTCAATGCATCTTACCGGTACTTTCTGTTTGTTTAATCACTGTTGTTTTTCATAGAAAAAAAAAACATATTACAATGAATTTGTTGGTTAACAAGACATTGTTGCAGTGATTAGCACACAATCACAATCCTACAGAGTAAATATTGCAATGTTTTCATTCTTATTTTTGATTTTGTATTTGCTTGATTTTTCACAAAGACCTCTTTCACATTCAGCAGTCCTGCTGAGAGGTGATTTAGACATAATGAGCATTTTGAGTAATTGGGAACGATTTTGTGGAACAATTCAAAACGGGTTATAAATGTTTTCAGTCTGTAGACATGAAGTAGCAAGGTGTGCTGGTACAGAGACCAGAAAGAATGTGTACCATTTCGTCCATTACTGTACATACTCACATTCAGTCCCACAAAGTTAAGTGTAATGCTGTTGTTACTTCATAAGGGGAAATTGTTATTATTCTGGTTCGGCAGTTCTCTTTAAATGCTCTAGTCTTCTATCAATGAAAGTGATGTGTCTTTGTTATCTTTCAGAAGAAAGTTATGATTACGCGCCATTATGTAGTTTATGAACCTCTGAGTTTGAGTTGTGCCTGTACTTTTACTGGATGTTTTTCATACTATCTACTGTATACGCCGAATATTTTGCCAGGTTTTTATTTTCGCGAATTTCGCGAGTCAGGTGCTGTTGGCGAAATTAAAGGCACGCGAAAATATTGACTCTGATCCCGATGTGAATGTGACGTACGCTTGTACTCTTCTCCGTACATTACAGGACTCCACGATCGCGAATTTAACCACTCGCAAATTCGTCGGAATTCCCGATTCGCGAAAATTTAGACTCGCGAAATATATGGCATATACAGTATCCCTTAACCCAAGTCTGTGAAAGTAAGTACCTGAAAAACTGTTGTGATAAACGTGGCAACGTCTTCACGAAGAGTAGTGCTAATACAAAGATGCAACAAAGGACGAAAGAGATTGCATTATTACGACTATGATGATGATAACGACGATGATGACAATGACGATGATGATTATCATCATCATAATTATTGTTGTTGTTTTTGCTGTTTTTACTGTTACCATCATCATTATCATCATCATTGAAATTAGGACCATGTATTGTAATAGTGTGTGGATGGCATTGATCAGTCTCCAAGAAACAAAACTGATTAAAGGCTGTTTATCATCCGTAGACCTACTGTAAAACATGATATATTCGCGGCATGAATTTCTCGCGAATTGGAGCTGACGGCTTTTTTTGCGGCATGAAATTTTCGCGAACTGCCACTGGCATTCAGTGCATATATAAATTAAAATGCACGCGAACATTCCTCGTTTTACAGTATATTGCTGCCACCACTATGGCCTTCCATCAGGCTCAGAGAGTCTAACTCACAGTTGATTACAGAAGTGTTATTCCTTTCTCTGTAATATCCCATCGTTCACTTTTAATGTCAATGTTTTCGTTGTCATTGATGGTAATGTTTTATGTTTACGATTGCGAAGTGTGTAGGGTGTGTCTTTGTTCCAGACGAAGGAAGAAAAAAAAGGCGCCATCTTGTAAAAATGTGTCAAGGATTTTGTTAGCATTTCTGTTGCATTGTGTAGGTGCAGGAGAAAAAAAAAATCATGCTGTAGCATTTTCTCATCTTAGAATGATGTAGCTGCATGAGACAAGGTTAAACGTGTGTGTGTCCTTGACATGCATTATAACATGTACATTGTGCTCCCAAAGTGTATCCTACCTGTCATATAAAAAAAAATGATGTGTGCACTTGATTCTTGCTATCCACAAAATGAATTTTTCTGTCTTGTGAGAATGTGTTACGTGTTGCACTATTTTGCATCTTTCATTTTTTAATCATTTTGCACAGAGTATGTATGTAAGCAATTTGTATGACTGCTGATTCCTATCTAAACAATCAAAAGATAAGATGAGAGGTAGAGTGTGCATTGATGTGTAGCAATTTTATAATAAAAGAAATGATCTGCTGTAGCCCTCATTTCTTTTAGCGTGAGATTTCTGTGTTTTTACTCCAAGAGCTCTCTTCTTATTGGTATCTAATGTAGTACAGTGTCGCCCTCTGTGCTTTTTTTGGGTAAAGTTCTACTCTGAGAGCTCTTATATTGGTATTTTATGTGTCCTGGTGAGACAAAGGACCATTTTGAAATTTAAAAAATAAAAAGGAGACAAATTCTGTGACATAATGCATACATATTGAGGTATAAATAGGCAGTTCTTTTGACTGTCAATTAATCGGAAGCCATTGAGAGATGAATAAATGTCATATATACCACTGTGTGTAAAGTAGCTTGTGAGGTAGGATCGGAGGAGTTGGTGTTATTTATTTTTTTAAGGACTCATAGCTGCAATAAGTATCTGTAAATACATACCTCATATTACTCATACACCAGACCCATTGTCAGCTGTAGTGAAAAATGATGAATACTGAGTTTTGTTTTCCTTTTTTTTTTTTGTTGTTGCTTTATTTTGTGTTTTCATTTGACTCTCTGTACATAGTATTTATTACTGAAAATTTTACAGAAGAACAAATCTGTAACCAGGAAAAGAGTTATTTTCTGGTCAAAAACAAAACGAAAACAAACATTATGAAAAGAAATGGACTTAGAAAAAAAAAAGCAATTATATGTCATATGTTTGTATGTCCCAACTGAATGAATGGAATATACCAATGAGAAGTAATGTGCAAATTGGATCTCTATTTTTGGACATTTGGTGTTCCATGTTTCAGAGTGTCTGGCAAGATGTATATTTGTTGTTGTCTTTAAGAAATGTCTGCCACTGTTCATACAGCCATCATATGTTACAATTCTAAATGATTTCATTGAATATGTAGTCATCAATTGCCATTAGAATTAAATCTTCTGTTATACATGGAAGAAAAATACTACCTTTACCTTAGGTGTGTATGCATGGGTGAGATTCAGTCAAACTCAGTGGACTTTGGATGTTTAGAAAAGAGAGTGTGGTAAAAAAATGACGAAAGAAATAAGGAGGACACTGCAATTTTAGTGAAAGAGGATTTTAATATACACTGACTTTACATGTATGTCAGATGGAAATAAAGTGAATGCAAGGTGTTGTTTTGTCTTTTACTGGATACAGTGGGCAGCTTTAGATTTGTGACACAGACGTTTAACTCCATGACTGCATTGGCTGTTCTCCTCTCTCCCTGCGTCACGTTGCAGAGTAGCTTTAGAGCAAGGATGCAGCTTATGCAAAGTAAAGTATGGTGGCCCCCATAGGATCATTGCATTTCCTCTGAATGTCTGCCCGTCATAAAAATCTAAAGCTCCTAAATAAGGAGACAAGTGGTGTGTACACAACCTCTCATTAATGAGTTATATGCCACGTGATACTATAAAAGTGGAAATTTTCGTGGTGTGAAAGTTTTAGCATGTGTCGTGGCATATGAAACTAGTGCAGAAGATAAAGATGGGCACATTTTTCTGCTAATTTTTTTTTTTTTTTTCATCTGTAGTTTTCTTCAGATTGCTGGTCCTGTAGGGTGAGTGAATTTGCTATTGTAATGTGGACCAGTTACCTTTTTACTGTAGTATGTGCTGCCAAATCCTTTAACTGCCGTGGCAGCAATGATCTGTTTGAAGTACCAGGTACCCACTCAATTGCTGTGACCGTCCACAAATTTCATCTTACTCAGCATGAAAAAGTTAATTGCGCAAAAATTTCCACTTTTACAGTAGTACACATTATAAATAACTTCATGTTCATATTGTAAAAGAATCGAGAGGACAAAAAAAGATAAACCTGGAAAACATTGTGAAGAAGATATGTGGCCAATTGCTTTGCTTCGGTATGAAGAAATGTGTTTGAATATACTGCAAAGTTGGAAAGTTTTGCAATACGGAAACTTTTGAACATTTTGCGGGAGATAAAACTTGCGCGAAAATAAAGCACTTTTTTTTTGCTTGTATGTAATGCTACTTCTTGTTTTGATTCCTCAAAATTAAAAACAAGCAAAATTCATCTTACCAGGCCAAATGCGAAAAAAATTATTTGTGCAAAAATTTCCACTTTTTCAGTGTATGGATACCGAAGTAGAAAATGTCAAGGAAATGGTATAGTTGTCAGACGGAGAATAGTTGAATTGCTGTTGAAATACTTTCTACAATGAATTTACAGTAATCTGTATTTATCAATATGGCAAATTGAATACATAGCACTTGTCTCTTAGTACATATTTGCTTGTCCGTCATAAGAATCACTTCATAGGTTTTGGGGATTCAAGCATGGATATATCACCAAAGAATGTCACTGGGTATGATGTAGTAAAGTTGAGTTCATTATGTTTGAGTCCATTGCTATGGATACCAACTTTTTGATCTTTATGGCTCCATGCCGTAGGTGGAAGTCTTTGTGTATCGTGATTTATGTCATTGCCAAGATCTCTTGCTGGGGATCGTCGTAGTTTGTATCTAGTGCTTTGTTTTGGCATTAACAGGATGTTTATAATAAATGTAAACAGATTGGAATATATTCTGATTGTACAGTGAGCCACAATTTCACATGTTCCATGTGAAAGATGTGAAGAATGAAATGTATGTAATATAGAAATATTGGTAGCAGAGAAGCAATAGATTGAATTCTTTTGAAAGGATGAATTTTTTTGGTTCTCATTCTTTGTAATTATTCGGGGAAATCATAAGTTTTACCGCAAAACTGCATCCAGTTTAGTTGAAATAATGTTTCATGAAAAGGATACCCCCTTAGGGTCTGTTTTGATGCTTTACCAAATATATAGTGTGCTAGCATTATCAGGTCTACTTATTTTGCCCTGCTGATAAGGTAGGGCTTGCATGTTGTTTGGTAATACTGAAGCCGAATTTTCTCATCAACAAGTGAACCTGGCAAGGTTTTCATTATTATGTAGGTTGTCCCTTGAAGATGACTCCTTCTCTCAGTTTAAAAATCAACTGATGCCAGGTTATCTGCTAGTCCTTATGCAGAAAAGAAAAACATCACAAATATGATGCTATTGTAAACATTATAGGCAGTAGTCCATGAATTTGAGCCCTCGACCAGGCGCATTTTCCCAGCACATATTGTGTGAAAGCAACTTACGATCACATCCTGTTATTGCTTGGTACATATTTGTAATAATGGTAACCCCTTGGCTGCTGTGGATAGTGTAGACAGCAGTTATGTCCTCACTTAATTAAGCCAACAGACAACTACACACTAATCTTAATCACAGACACACACACATACACACACATGCACACACACACACACACACATACACACACACACACACACTTTCTTCTTCCAAAATACATGTACTAAGTTTGCTCAAAGAGAATACAGTATGGCATGGCAGTCAGAAGCAGAGCTGGGCCCCATTTCATAAAAAAAAAGAAAAGAAAAAGAAAAGTGGATATGATAGCTGCAACTTCTGCCGGAATCACAATTGTCATGGTAATGACAAGAATCCAGCTTCCTGATTGGTTGTTCCTATGGGAAGTTGCCATTCCAGCAAGAGTTGTTATCCTATTGTGTGAAATGGGGCCCTGATGTCTTTGATGGTTACAATGCTCGAGTCTTTTGACTGCAAAACTCACCTTCTGTAAACAGCATTGCATGCAACAATCATTACATACTGTCCATCAAGTGGCTACCAGATGAGCTCTTTTGTGAAAGCCAAGTACAAAGGTCATGTTTCCAAGTGATACCTGTGAACAAAGTGGCAAAGGGGGACTACTGCCTGTAATGCTCATAATTTCTGTTCATTGGGCAAGAAATTACATGTGGGGAACATGAATGTATTAATCAATATTTTGGTTACTAGAAATGAATTGAGAGTCAGACACAGAGTCTGCATAATGTATATTTTGTTTGCTTCAAAAGATTTTTGTTTTCTGGAAGTTGTGTATAACATTGCGGTAGTGATTTTACGATGGAGGAAGTAATAAATTTCATTCATATGTGTTCAAATGTTTCATCAAGTTGATCGTGTCAGTCTCTACTTGCTGTTATGTGTTGGCTTGTGTGTGTATGATGACTGGTAAAAGTACTGTCTTAGTGGTTGCATCTTGTGGTTAAAGAGAAAATCTATGTTCACACATGCATTTCATCTTTTCTCTGGTTTGAATTGTGTTGGAGGTGCCCTTGGGCCATTGACTTCTAGGATTATACAGTAACACAGTCATATCCATGGCACAGGGGTCATCTATGCATTATCAAAAGCATCACGCACCTTCATCAAAGGTCATGGAAAAACTGACAACTTTATTACAAATATTTCTGTCGTATCTTCACATTCAAAGCAGAACTCTTACAAAATTATTACATTCACAATCATTGCGCACAAATTAGGAAATTCCATCCAGTTGCTACATTCAACAGCACAGTATATACAAACCCCATTGAAAATCCACCAAGTAACAATGCACTGCACATTATCAACGATTCTTTCTATCAATGTCATGTAAAGTGTCTCCTGGGTACACAATCTTGCACGCTAAAAAGTATTCAATTACCATCACACAAAAAATGTGTTGACTCTGAGAATGGATCAGGGGGACATTACGGAATGTTACACTCATTGCAATTAATTAGAAACTGGCTAGCTTGGCATTTCTCTTGGTAAACTCTACTGTATACTACGTTCAAATTTCACGGTCATATCAAGTAGAATTGGGCACTTTTTGTGTAAAAAGACTCAGTACCGACGGGATACTATAGAGTGTGATGGGTGGCTCAACTCGGATATATTCAAGAATCCCCGTAACAAATCGTGTACAGCTTTATTACTGATCTCTACTATGTACACACACAGCCACAGACTCTCGACTGGAGTTGACTGTTACCAATGAGCATACACTTTGATGCACATATTCACTGCTGGGTGCTATTGTGGTTCTCAAATATGCCCCTAGTGGGCAGCAAATGATGATTGATTCAATGGGACCAACCATGAATCCCCATGCTACAACGCCGAGCTTTTTTCGGTAGATGATAGAGGTCCCCCCTCCAGATCTTAGCCGTCGACCGCGCGATCGCTACGTTAATTAGCACGCACACTGCCTGTGATGTAATCTAAAAAACTATAAAGTGGACTTTACAAAAAATTACCATTTATGCTAAATTATGTTAATTCATGCATTATGCATAATAATGCATGAATATCAGACTTTTTGCTATAAATCATTAAATAAAGCTCAAAACAGGCAAATTCTTTGTGTAATTTATTCTTTTTAGTGTCCTCAGTAAATGTGAATGAAAAATATTGTGCCATCAGAAAAACTTCGTGGAAGTATTTTATTGCTTTTTGAATTTCTTATGTATTTCTTTGTTTTTTCGACTTTTTTGTTTTTCATAGTTTTTTCGGTGAAATTTGTATCCCTCATTGTTCCAAACATGAAAACGTGCTATCAATTGATTTTAATCGATTAAAACCCAAAATAATCATGCTTTTATGACATTTGACTGTAAGCACAGTTTGCGTTGAAATTGTACAAGAATTCACATTTTTGAGCAATTTTTGGTCTGACATGCACGTACATATTTATGTGTAACTTTGGAACCGCATGCCCGGGTGTCACAAATTTGGTGTCAAAAGTTGTGGGAGACTCGAAAGAAAAAGTTGTAAAGCATTGCGGCGATAGCTTTTAGCGATGCCGATACAACATGGCGCGGAATGTCGGGGGGGGGGGGGGGGCCTCCAAGGCCTCCAAGTTAGGGTTAAAGGTGCAAAGTCTCTCAAACAATTTTCTCTTCCTCTTTTTCCTCCTTCTTTTGGTCTGGGTCTTCTTGTCATTTTAAGCAATCTTAAAGACTGATTTGTCCAGAGAGATCATGCAAAAATATCAGTTGCCTTGTCCCCTAATACAATTACCTTAACTCTTTATGTGCCACGTTCGCACGTCCGACACAGTCGATGGTGTGCCAACTTCGCATATTCTGCTCAAACACACGAACCCGCTCAAACCGATTAATAAATCACTAAATGCCATAGTTCAAAGAAAGCGTTTCTTGTGATTCCGTTCCTCTCACATATAGCTCGCATTTTATGTGGTGATTGCCTATCAAGCGGTATTCCCTACTGGATTTGAGTGTAAATTCAAAGTTCTGTCACTGTTTTGTGTGCAAAAGTCATGCCTTTACAGTAATGTAGCTATGGGTCATTTGAAAGAAAAGCAATCATAGATTTGTCATACAATTTACATCAAAGCAAAGCTTGGCATTTTCTCTACAACTTTGCTCACTACATGTCCAGTTTTACTACAGAAATCTACAGAAGTTACATAAATCATAGAAACAGAATGTTTTCTCAAAGCATGACTATGTTAATGTCTTAGAATAATGTGGTACACAAGGAGTTTCCACCATGGCACATAAAGAGTTAAAGCAGATGTATAACATGTGCATGTCAATAGTATTTAATGTACACAAGTTGCCTACACACCCAAGTTTTGCATCCAAGTCAGTATAGTAATGCTGTACTCACAAAGCTGACTCGTGATGAGTTGTCCAACACGCTCATACTTATATTAACAAATATAAGAATTCCACAAATTTCTTTAGTTTGGTCCAACACCATATCCAGCTTAATCTCTACAAGAATTCACATTCATTGCATCAGGTATAATTCAGCAGGAAATTAGGACAGTGTCTATCAAAATATATTCTGGCTTTACTTTAATAAACTACGCTCTGACTTTACATTGCCACTACAGGATGATCTTAAAATGTCAATGATCAATATTATTCATGCCTCATACAGAAGCATGAACTCATTCCACAGGACTTGTGACTGACATTTCTATGTTAAAATCTTGTGAATTGTACCCGATTGTTTTCTGCAACTCTTTTGAATACAATATGTACATGATCTGAGGTAACCGATCTGTAAGTTATAATCTGTACGTAAAGACTCGTGTACATACTTTTACTGCTACCACACTACTACCCACAAACTAATTTGACCAATCAAATCCCAGGAACAACTTGCCTCGGGTTTGGTGCTATTTCAGTCTTTTGCTTAAAATTACAAATATTCCTTGCTAGTGTTTGATAAGGTGGAGTAAACTCTCTTTCATACAAGTCCTTTGTTGTTCATGTATAGTTGTTTGTTTTTATTGCAGAATTACCAAAATCCTTCTCACTGCTAAACTGAAGATCACAATTTCTATCTCTTTTTCAAATGGCACATTTTTGTAAATTTCTGTTTGATTGCGCATATTTCAATAGTTTCACTTTCTATGGGGTGAAGTCAACTGGCCCAGATTTGATGCCAATATGACATTTATCTGTAGCAAATTCTCCCAAAGCTTGATGGCTTAAGATGCAGCAAAGGCCCTGGGGTGGCTAAAATTTCCTCTTGTTGTAAACAGTGGCCCTACAAGGGGCTCTCACAAGTTGATGTAACTGCAGCATTGACTGTTACAATAAGCCTTTCTCCATTAGTTGTTGTTGCGTACAGAGCAAAACGTCCATCAAACTTTTCTGGAGACACATATTTCCCAAAATTTTCATGATAAAGTTTGATTGAAATAAGTGAGTAAATTTTGGGATTTGACCCTCTTAAGAAATGATATGTTATCTTTTCCAAAATGTCACTTCATCATTTCCTTACTGAGAATGATTATGAGATGATTGAACTTGTCATATCATTCCCTCTGTAGTATCAATCAGCCATTTTCGAACATGTCAATCTTCTCAGTTCTATCTTTGGTCCTCCTCCTTGATTGCCGGGTTCGCCTCGTGGATGACCCCTCCCCGTTACTCTCTGGGGAGGGGGCGGGGCGAGGGGCGGGCGGGGCTGAGGCGGTAAGTGGGGTCTTGCCACCGCCGGGCTTGGGGCTCAGTCTGGGCGGAATGACAAACTTGATGGGCTTCTTGGCCGCTTCGCGCTCCACAGGAGCCTCCACAAGATTCTGCACTTTGCCCTGGTGATCGGAAGAACTCTGACCATCTCCAGCCAACGCTGGACCCTGTCCGCAAGCTGGCTTGGAGACATCATGGTCTTTCCTCTGAGATGCCTGCATCTGTTCGTCCCCTGCCACCTGCCCAGCGGTGCTTGCAACATCCCCTCCCTCCATATTAGCAACCCTATCTTGAGCGGATGACACCCCATCCTTTGAGACGCATGCCACTGATGGCACCACAAGGATGGGTCCCTGCAAAGTTTCACTCTTGTCACTGGCAGACCCTTGCTTCACACTACTTTCCGCTGTGCAGCTTCTATCCTTCTCAAGGATTTCATCATCCTTTTCACCAGCTGTGCCATCAGAGTTTTCTCTTGCGTTCCTCTGAGGATGAGCTCCAGCACCATCCGTGCCCACCACCTCAACTGGCATTCCCCCATCCTTTCTGGAACCATCTTCATTCTTCTGCTGATCGTCAGCACTCTGAATTCGACCTTTGACCCACCTCATGGGCTGGGGTCGGCCAACCTGACGGCTGGTCCCTTGGTCCAGCTGTCGGAAGCGGTCTCTAGCAAAGTCCCAGTTTTCACTGTTCCTCCTTCCCAGCACCTCCATACTGTCCATGGATTTGAGTCCACCGGCACCAAGGCCAGCCTTCTTGCCATGCAGGAATACTTGTATCTGGATGAACAAAAACGCAAAAAGAGTCTTTTAGCCTTGAAGCAATTACTATGGTCTATGCATCCCGCTAATTTTCAGATAATTCCCCTACAGAACAAACATTGCTAAAATCAACCTTCGTTCCTGAGTGTTAATCTAAGTCTCTGGCACTCAGTGTAAGCCTGCAAGATGCCTCTTACACTGCATTTCCATTTCACTTGAAGAGTTTATTGAGGTATAAATGGATTAAGTCTGTCATATCAAACATTATCAAACATTGCTTGTTTAGAAAGAGCAAGTGTTATCAGACAGACTGACTGCATATCAGTAGTGCTTTCTTAAGCCCATGTTTCTCCATTGCAACACAATAAGCCTCATGTAAGATCACTACAATGTAAAACCTGTGCCAGTTTACATGAAAGCAAAGTTTACAGAAGTTTATGGAAGGATAAACCAAATGATAGAAAACATTACAGCTTTGGAAGTTATACATCGGGGTGTGAGCAGTTATGAGACGAGCATATGTCCATCATCATATCTTGTATCTTATCATTACCAAATGTCTACACAGCCAACTGTGAATTCTTTGCCGATCAACAAATAAACAAGTGCCTCATGCCTTCTGATTTCTTGCTCAGAATCAAAGAAAGGATCAGGCACTGATCTTAAAGGCCCAGTAGCATGGGGATACTGTGGAGTGAGAAGGGCAGCCTGGCTCAGATATATTCAAGAATCCTTGTAATGAATTGTACACAGCTTTCTCACTGATCTCTTCATTAGTACACACACAGAATCTCAACTGGAAATGACCGTTACCAATGAATGTACACTTGATGCACATTTGCTTATGGGTGCTATTCATGGTTTTCGAATGTACCCTGATGGGCTGCGAATGAAGATCAATCCCATGGGGCTGCCCATGTGTCCCATCTCCCCCCCACCCCTTTTACCGGATCTTCAAGGCCATGTTTTTCTTCTGCCCAAAGGCAAAAAACAAGGCAGCAAAATAAAGTGAATAACCAATGGGAATAATCTTTGTATTCTAGACATACCGGTTCCTTGATCCCTGAGTCACCAGTGCCTAGAGAATCCCCTTCTTTCCATCCCATCTTTTTCAGCATCTTGTGGCCCATATTGGTGTCAGATATAGCTCTGTGTGAAGAAACATGCAAACAAAATAACCAAAAATCAAATCAAGATAGCCATAGAAATCACCATCACACATCTTCACTACTAAACACTGTAATCACTGTTTTCATGGTCAACATCATTATTGCGCGTTAGATCTGTGATGCTAATGTTTCAAGCTTGCTAACATCTTCATTGTCACTCTAATGTTCATCATCATACTTCTCTTCCAAACCATCATCACCATCCTTTTCAGCCAGATGCTGCCACACAAGCAGCCTGTAAGTCAACTAACATTGTGTGCATCTCAGCACAAAATATCAGTACTCAAAATGTTCTTTCTCCCCTTATGCTTTGTGTCCTCATGAAATGATACAAGCCCAACATTTAGGACAACGATAGTACAAGTAGATGATGAAGTCTGGTTATTCAAATGTAATGATTATCTCTCCTTCCACACCTGTTAACCGATGCTGGCAGGTCGTCAGGTTGGTATGGGTTGTCGCTGCCGACGGTGACGCGCCTCTCCTCTGCCCGGTCCTTGTACTCTGCGTTAGTTCGGTGGAGGTCCCTCGTTCCTCCACCGCCAGCCAGCATGTACTTTTTCTTCAGCTTGCGCAGCTCACGCCGCCGCTGCTGTTCTTTGTCTCCCAGTCCCGCGGAAGTAGCTGAAATGTGATCACATAATATGGATGAGTAAAGCAACTGCAAAAGAATCTGTGCTAATTTTACACTTTGCTTTACTGGTACGTAATCTTTTATGCCTTCGCCTTTATCACAGAAAGAAAAACAAATTAAAATGTCTCAGTGATATACCGACACATCTTCCAAATTTCAGGGTCACACAACACCATCTCTTTAGAAGTTGTTGAAAGAAATATTTCTTAACGCCATATGACTTCAAGAAGTAAGCATTTGGCAGTGAAAAATGTCCATTACATTTGCCAACTTTAAAGTTTCACATGTGAACAGGGGTGTTTACCTTCCAATGACTGCTGTTGTCTAATCATGGCTTGCACCTGGCCCGGTTCACACTCATCACATGTCTCACTGCCGCGGTGAATGTGGATCCGAAGGGTGGTAGTGCCAAAGGTCAGGTAGTCTTTGTGGGAAAGGGGCTGGGGGTCACTCTTCACACGCGACTAAAGGCAAAGGTTTGTCAGGTAGAGAAGAGTGCAAAAAGACAAACATTTGCTCATGACTTTCTCAACAAATGCTTCTTTATGCTGCAGAAATGTATGATGCAAGTATATTTGTGCCAGTAATAAAAAATGTACACACATCAGCAAACTGGCAATGCCTACATCAAAGTTTCACAAATTCAGACTATGACCAACAAAAACTGTGAGCCATTTCATATTTATGAAGGTTCTATTCCCATGACATTTTTTTTTTTTTGTTCATGTGAGATTCATAAAAGTTGTTCTACTCCACTATCTTGCACTCAGTACACACACACACACACACAAATGCATATTCACCACCTGCCTAACACTTCATGAGTCCATGACAAAGAAGCTAACCGGAAAGAAGAAGATCACGACCCTAGCCATATCATTGTCCATACAAATGCAGTTTGATCAAATATACTTCTATCTGCAAGCATACCACATCACATTCCCTTGTCATTACTACTTTCATAGAATCATAGCATCGGTGAGTGACAAACACACATGCACACTGCATTTCTAATTCAAATGTCAAAACGGGAGAAAAAAATTTAATGCGGAGCGAGGCATTTCCACAGAGGTTTAATGATGACTCTCACATTTTGAAAGTTGAGAGATTTAGTGGAACAGTTTCCTACCCCGTACACGCACAAAGATCTGTATAAGGAAGGTACCCAAGTTGAAGAATGACACAACCTTCAAAAAAATACTCACAAAGAAAAAAAAATATTTCACAAGGCTATTACTCTTCTTTTTCTTTCTTTTTTTTTTCTCCAAGAGTAAATGACACAATGCAATATGAATATATCAGTTCTTCACAATCATTCTGCAATGACCTGGTTGGTAAATAGTTGTATCACTGTTGTGTTCATTCTCAGTTTCACTTTGCTCACTGCACCAAAAATATCCCACATGACTTAAAAAAAAACCTGTACCAATGTCTATTTACTCAGGACATCTTTTTTTCTTTCTTTTTTTTCAAGAAGCTCAATCTACAACTGTAATCACTGTGAAACTTTTGTTTGTTTGTTTGTCTGTTTGTTTGTTTGTTTGTTCAGTGCTGACATTTTCCAGATGGACCATTGGTCATCTACGATACCTTTTGAGTGAGAGGCACTCCATTCAGCACTGTGCCATTCTGACTGCCCAGGTCGGTGATGGTGTAGAACCCTTTCTCCTTGTCGTAGGCGATCTGTGCGTGTGTCTTGCTCACCCCAAGCTCCGGCACGAGCAGGATGTGATTTGATCCTTCCCTGATAGAGGAACCAGAACGGGAACAGGAACAGGAACACGAATAAGAATAGCATGTTACAAACAAATTGATGTTTCCTACATGCTTTACAATGATCCATTCGACACACACACACATACACAAAAAAAAAACCCCACATATTTACAGAGAGGTTAATGTGAAGACAAGTGTTATACAATTGCAAGTGCTTTATTTCTTTCAGCTGTTTTTATCACAATGAAAATAGATTGCTATTATGTTTCCATAACTTGATGCCAGTAGTCACCTTCTGCAGAGAGTATTGGATTTGATTTAAATTTGACAATTCAATGGTTAAATACAGATGGCCCCATTCACTAGCTTTCAAACACAGAATAATATCATACACACAATTTCTTTTGAATGAATACTATTACAGGGCTGCACACTGGCGCCGGTCCGACGGTCAAGACCGGCAAAAGTCACTGTCGGACCGGTAACTTTTCAGGAAATCCACAAGTTACCGGTCCGACATGACCAGTAAAAAAAAAAGCATTGGCGGGGTCAGTAGAAAGAAAAAGATCAGCCCCGATCAGGGAGAAACAGAATGCAAAATATCGCATTGTTCAACACGTTTTACGAAAGTTTTCGAATATGTCTACCGGTGCAATTGTAAAGTAAACATACAATTGTATATTAGTTTTCAGCACTAGCAGTCGACCAGTTTATTCGCGCTCGCTTGCGCATTGGCGCTGCTCACGCACTGCCATGCTATGCAATACATGCAAAGGATGTACGGTACAATGTAACTGTTGAAATGCATGGATTGTTTCCCCGATCCCGTTTTGTTTGTTCGTTTGCTTGCGATCGGCGGTCATGCCAGACAAGAAGCATTGATAGAAGCGCACGCATTTCTGGGTCATTTTACTCATGATTTTTTTTTTTTTTTTTTTTTTTTTTTAACGCAAGATCGATCCGATCCCGGCTTCGCAGCTGCGTGGCAGTTGACATGTTAGAACTATTTTACTTGTGCCGATTTTTAGAAAAAGTAAAAACATATTCTATATTCAGCGATACAGTAAATGAATATTTTCATTCGTTTAGAATGGTCTCATAATGAAGATAGGCGCGAAAAGGATCACGAAATCGGCCCTTAAAAAAAATGTAAAGAGATAATACAAGGGAGAAAAAAAAATCATGAAATCATCGCAGTCCCGCTTACATATTTCAGGTAGAAATCGTCCCAAAAAGGATCATGAATTCGGCCGCGTCGTACACCTTTCAAAAGCTCATACAAGTACGAAATGCGAAGAGATTATAGAGGAGAAAAAAAAATAAGGACATATTAATTTGGTGCGTGCATCATAAAAGATTACAGCCGAATAACAATTCATGAAATCAACGCAAACCCGTTGAAATTTGAGGAAATAAATAGGCGCAAAAAAGATCTTGAATCCAGTCCTGCATGCCGTGTCAGTTATCAAAAACGCATGCACAAATGCAACGAGATTATCGGGAGAAAAATAAAGGACACACCCCTTCTGGTGCGTGCATTACAAAAGATTACATCCGAAGTAATTCATGAATTCGCCACAATCCCGCTGATATTTGAGGTAGAAATAGACGCAAAAAGGATCGTGAATTCGGCCGTGTCGTATACCTTTTAACAACGCATGTACTAAATGGTAGGAGATTAGCGGGATAAAGATAATGTACACATTTTCAACCCCTTTTGGCGCTTGCATCATATAGATTACAGCCAAAGAGTAATTCATGAAATTATCGCAATCCCGTTGAAATTTGAGTAAACAATAATAGGCGCAAAAGAATCTCGAATTCGGCCCTGCGTGCAGTGTATAATTTTGAAAACGCATTCACAAATGTGAAGAGATTATCGGGAGAAAAATAAAGAACTTATTTTCAACCCTTCTGTCGCGTGTATCACAAAAGATTACAGCCGAAATAATTAATGAAATATCGCAATCCCGCTGATATTTGATGTAGAAATAGGCGCTAAAAGGACCGTGAATTCGGCCGTGTCGTATAGGCCTACCTTTTAAGAACGCATGTATACGATAATATGTGAAGAGATTATTGGGAGAAAAATACAGGACACATTTTCAACCCGTTTTGGCGCGTGCATCATAAAGATTATAGCCGAATAATAATTCATAAAATCATCGCAATCCCGTTGAAGTTTGAGGAGACAATAGGCGCAAAAAGAATTATGATTTTTGGTCGTGGCGTATATCTTTTAAGAACGCATTTACGAAATGCGAAGAGAAAAAAATAAAGGACACATTTTCAACCCATATTGGCGCGTTCATCATAAAAGATTACAGCCGAAGTAATTCATGAAATCATCGCAATCCCGCTGATATCTGAGGTAGAAATAGACGCAAAAAGGATCGTGAATTCGGCCGTGTCGTATACCTTTATGCATACGAAACGCGAAGAGATTATGGGGAGAAAAATAAAGAACGCATTTTCAACCATTCTAGCTGGTGCGTGGATCACAAAAGATTACACCCGAAGTAATTCATGAAATCGTCACAATTCCGCTGATATTTGAGGTAGAAATAGGCGCAAAAAGTATCATGAATTCGGCGGTGTGGAACATCTTTTAAGAACGCACTTACGAATTCGAAGAGTTTATCGGGAGAAGATAAAAGGACACATTTTCAACCCCTTTTGGCGCGTGAATCATAAAAGATTACAGCCGAAATAATTCATGAAATCGTCACAATCCCGCTGATATTTGAGGTAGAAATAGGCGCAAAAAGTATCATGAATTCGGCTGTGTGGTACACATACATCTTTTAAGAACGCACTTACGAAATTCGAAGAGTTTATCGGGAAAAAATAAAGGACACATTTTCAACCCCTTTTGGCGCGTTCATCATGAAAGAATACAGCCGAAGTTATTCATGAAATCATCGCAATCCCGCTGATATTTGAGGTAGAAATAAGCGCAAAAAGGATCGTGAATTCGGCCGTGTCGTATATCTTTATGTACGGAATGCGAAGAGATTGTGGGGAGAAAAATAAAGAACGCATTTTCAACCATTTTAGCTGGTGCGTGCATGAGATCACAAAAAGTTACACCCGAAATAATTCATGAAATTGCCACAATTCCGCTGATAATTTGTTTGAGGTAGAAATAGGCGCAAAAAGTATCATGAATTCGGCGGTGTTGAACATCTTTTAAGAACGCACTTACGAAATTCGAAGAGTTTATCGGGAAAAAATAAAAGGACACATTTTCAACCCCTTTTGGCGCGTGAATCATAAAAGATTACAGCCGAAGTAATTCATGAAATCGTCACAATCCCGCTGATATATGAGGTAGAAATATAGGCGCAAAAAGTATCATGAATTCGGCGGTGTGGAACATCTGTTAAGAACGCACTTACGAAATTCGAAGAGTTTATCGGGAAAAAATAAAGGACACATTTTCAACCCCTTTTGGCGCATGAATCATAAAAGATTACAGCCGAAGTAATTCATGAAATCGTCACAATCCCGCTGATATTTGAGGTAAAAATAGGCGCAAAAAGTATCATGAATTCGGCCGTGTGGTACATCTTTTAAGAACGCACTTACGAAATTCGAAGAGTTTATATCGGCAAAAAAAAAATAAAGGACACATTTTCACCCCTTTTGGCGCGTGCATCATAAAATGTTACAGCCGAAGTAATTCATGAAATCGTCACAATCCCGCTGATATTTGAAGTAGAAATGGGCGCAAAGAGGATTGCGAATTCGGCCCTGCATGTCGTGTACCTTTCAGAACGCATGCACAAATGCGAAGAGAGTGTCGAAAGAAAAATAAAGAACCCCTTGTAGCTCGTGCATCAGAAAATATCACAGCTAAAATAATTCATTAAATCACGATTATGCAGCAAGTTCGTGCGCCGATGTTTAGAAAAAGTCACAAACGCATGATACAATCTGATTTTTTTTTTCATTATCATTTTACACTGTAATTCACGAACAAACATTCTATTTTTTTTCTCATTTTTTTTTATTTCTTGTGCAATAAATAATTCAAGTTTAAAAAGACATTAATCAGTAAAATGTACATGGGGGGGGGGGTACGTCCATAAAAACAAGAAAATAAGTTTGCAAGTAATTTAATGTTTTTTTTAGGTTGCCGTTGTTGACCGGTAAGTTTTCTGTTCGGACCGGTAAAAAATGGTAAAATGGGGCATCTTCCGGTCCGACAGAGACATGTCGGACCGGCAGAAAAAATGGGTTAGTGTGCAGCCCTGCTATTAACATATTTAATAATCCTAATTCATAGTTTAACTAGATATATCGCTACGGCGACTGATATGCCTCCGCCATAATGCATGGTTCTCCTAATAGGTCTATAGTACAATGTCTTGACAATGTGTGATGACAGTTTCACACAATTGGCAAAATATTAAAATGACAGGTTTGACACAAATGTGCTGAATGTTCACTTTCCTAGAACTAGGTTCAACTGGATGAATGATTAAAATGTCAGAGTGCAGGTATTTGGGGAACTAATTATTTTTACTTGACTTTTGACCCATTTATAAGTTTATGCATTGAGTAATTTTCAAGGTATTGAGAAAAGGTATAATTTCAGCATCAAATGGGAAAATAGCATTATCTAAACCTGGCCTTTGACCTTTGACCTCACAGTTCCAAAGAGAATCACTGTTAGCTTGAACATGCATAAATATGTAAGTTTCATGATGATACCTTGAGTTACTTTTGAGATATGGAGGTGAAAGTGAAATTCAGCACTTTCACTTGACCTTTGACCTTTTGGCAAGAAACTTCCGACAGAATATATATTGGGTAATCCATGTATACATCAAGTTTAAAAAAAAAACAAACTTCAGGCACTGCATAAATATAAGGAAAGTAGTGATATTTTGAGGAAGTGACCTTGACCTTTGACCCCCTGACCTTTGAACCATGACCCCCCAACTTCCCTAGATAATCACTGCCCATTGGAACAAGCATATATACTAAGTTCCATGAAGATACCTTGAACCATTTGCGAGATATGGAGAAAAACATGAATTTTCAACTTTTTTTTCACAAAATAACCTGTGACCTTTGACCTTTGACCCCGTGACCCTAAAATCCAAATAAAGTATTATCCCCCCAGGATATACCCTCATACCAAGTTTGATGTAAAACCACCACACGGTTCTTGAGATATCGACAAAAACAAAACGGGACGGACGGACGACCCGAAAACATAATGCCTCCGGCCACTACGTTGGCAGAGGCATAATGACTTATTTAAGTGTAATAGTTAACATGTGCTATTCAGGTAAAGAGTTGGACAGATCTATAAAAACTTCATTAGTAGCTGCACAGCACACACATTTTCAGAGTTCTCATTCGTGTGAAGTAATATGTTCCCCTTACCTGCCAATGGAACCTCCGGTGCATGTGACCACAGCCAATGATCCAAGCTTCATAGACTCGGATCGAACCACTATCATCCTAATGCAGGGGGGATAATCGACCTTCGTTGCTGTGTAATGAAACAAACAACAGGAAGTCATGCTGATGATAGTGAACACAGGATGACGACCAAAATGTTAACACACCAAAGACATTGCAGACATAGACAAATTATAATCCTCTTTCTCTCTCTTCCTCTGCATAAGAAGAAAGTCGTTTTGACACACATTTGAACTGCATTTAACAAATTTGTTGCTAGATATTATAAACAAACATAAGAAATCTACACAAGCTAGATGCTAAAACTTATCCAGCACAGGTACATGAGTACCCAATGCCCTACAACAAATAACTACTGTGATACATACACACAAACACACACACACACACACACACACACACACACGCACGCACACACATAAATGCACACTTACATTTTGACACCTCTATCACAGAAAGAATGTACAAAAGGCAACAAATATTACATCCTCCTCAAAGAAATAGCAACAAAACTTGTCTTACTACTATACTAATTAGACCTTCAGAGCAGTTGGTAAGCAGAATTTAGCAAGTAATGTAAGTTGAGGCATCAACCCTGTAACCCGGGAAAAAACGAACAAACAACAACAACAACAAAACTCTTCTATTCCCAGCTGGTTGCACTTCATCAGACAAACCTTCAACGCTCTGGACATCATCCTCATCGTCACCAATGACCATGGATTCCTCACTATCGTCTGACCACCCCTCCTCCCCATCTTCGCCAGAGTCCATTCGACTTGACGACCGACTCTCGGAGGAGCTCTCTGAAAGTTCCCCCTCCTCCATCTCGGACTCGTCAGAGTCAAGGACAATGACGTCGGGCAGTTCTTCCCCATCGGCTCTCCTCTCCTCCTCCCCTGCCACCTTCTTCCGCTTCCTGCTCGATGAGGACTTCCTCCTTCGTCGGCGGCGGTGGTGCCTGGCCGGGTCATCCTCGTCGACGATCTCCACGACATCGTGCCCGTCCCCCCTCTCTTCACCTTCCTGGGGCTGGCTGCCAACGTCATTTCCGTTCTCAGGATAGTCCTCTGTGGGGCTGGTTATGTCGATGACCTCGCAGGTTGCATCTGCCGAAGTTGACTGCCTTTCATTGGTTGCAGAGTGCTGCTTTGATATGTCCACATGGTTCCAATGCAGTGCCAACACAGGTACAGGTAATTTGCAGGCGGTTGTTTGGATGCATTAAGCAGATGATTGCCATAGAATATCCACAGAAATATGGCACGGTGGAAATTGAAATTGGGAAATAAGAGAAAGGGAGAGCAACAGAGAACAGGAGGATGCAGGCAAAGAAGAAATTAGGGGAAGGATACCTCAGATAGAGTTCAAGAATAAAGAAAGACACATGGATTTCAGGATCAGACAGGAGGATGGGGGAAGGGGAGAAATGGTGAAGATAATTCAAAGGATGAGAAACAATTTAAAATGTAAGGTCACATGACTTGCAAGTAATGGACCAATCTGTCACATGCTACAGGTATAATGCCATGGGGGGGGGGGGGTAGAATTCAAAGTCTGAACACCTTACAGACACATCACATATTTTGCTGTACTTCTGCTCAATGTTGACACTCACAATTGCAAAAGTTCACATTACATCTTCTGCACATGCAAAGACTGGCCCATTACTTTGCGCATCAAATAACTGAAAGTACCTGTAATCTGGGGGCTTGGATGGTAGGAGTAGACTCCTGGTAAAATGTTTGACTGTGTGCCCCACCCCGAAGACTCATTTAGAGACAGACTTGTTATGCCAGCAATAAGTTGCCCCTCCTGCAGAATGAGAATGCAAGAGACCACACAGTTGTAAGATGCCAGATACCTTTAGCTCTCTGCTCATTTTCTGATGTTTTGGTTTGCTTTGTAATTTCTTTCTTTCTTCGTCTTCTTCCTTTTTTTTTTTTTTAAAAGAAGAGTGTTTAACGGTAGTAGATACATATGTCGTAGAATTGTAGCAAAAGCAGAGAACTTGTTTCCATTTATTCTTTCAAACTAGCTTTCCTTTCTGAAGTTTTTTCTATTCACTTCCTGAAGTCCAAAATGCAAAGATACAATTTCATACTTCATGGCAATTCATGGTTATGATCTTGCAGGCCAAGTGAAACCAGAGAAGATCCTAAACAAATGCATATTGATGAGTTACTTTTTGGCACAACAACTACTGTGGCATAGCAAGTCTGGAATCCTGACTATCCCATACTGTGTTTGGAAGCCCAAGCAACAGCAAATAAAAAATTGACTACAGATCTGCAACAATTTATTTCCTTTGTCTTCGTGGGGTTGAAATAACTTAAGTTAACAAGTGTAGAAATTAATGATGCAAAAAGACAGAGAGACACACATACACATCAAATTACCACAGAAAAAGTTGTCTCTTGCAATACTTGATATTTAGTATTGCACTATTTGATGAATTTAGTTGAAAGATTTCACATCTGATGTATATGACGCAAACAGTGTGCTCAAATCTTCAAACTAGGAGACACACATCGCAGTGGTCCTAATACATAACATCACTGGGGTGACAAGACCGTGTATTTTGGTGAAAATCACTTTTTCAGATTACTGGTCAGGTAATCAGTTAAGTGATGCCCTGTCCAAATCCTACTGTCTTACTCCCAAAATGAAGCCATCACAGCATGTGAAAAGAAAGACTATCCTATTCAATGCAGTGCTTTGGATGCCATGTCTTTTTGCTCTCCTGATTATTTGACATTTTGTAGATATGAGGTCTTGTCGCCCCAGCAACATTAAAGGCACTGTCTATTCAAACACCTAGCAAAGCATTTCGATACGAAATCACCACCACCAACTACAACAAAATAACAAATCTTGCTGCATAACTCACATCCTCTCTGTTCTGGTCACGGTTTTTTCTCCTTGACCGTTCCCCTCTATGTCTGTCCCTGTCCCTCCGGCCGCCGCCCACGTGGTTCCTCTGGGTCCCCGACCGGCCCACAACGACTTCAGGCATCTCGACCCTGGAGTGAAACTGGTAAGACTGGGACTGCTCGTCATAGTAGTAGTAGATCCCTCGGGCAGGGTCATAGTAGAGATGATTGTTCTGCGGAAACAGCACAGAGAGATAGAGAGGGTTTGAAACTGAGAACATTCATACGCAATATTCTCAACTACAACAGATGATCCTGTGGAAAAGTATGAATCCTGACAAGATACAAATTCTTAAGATAGAAGACAACATTTTGGAAAACCTGATAAAATCTACGAGTTTACCAATGGAAGGAAGAGCAAGAACTGGGTAGACTGAGCAAATCACTGATTTCATTGCCTAATCTTTTTTTTTTCTACTACTACCTTATTCATTAGGTAATCACGCGTACTGAACGGTCACATAAATGTTCTTTGACAACTGTAGGGCTCCAGCTGATCTCACAAAAACTATTTTCCACTGCGCTACTCTACATGACCTTACTGTCAAACAAAGCTACCAACTGGCTCAATCATGAAGGAAACTAGAGGTGAAATATATCTTATACAGTCTATTCCTGTCATAACGTTCACAGTTACAACGAAAATTTTATTGCAACGAAGTAAAAATTCAAGTTCCAAAATGATCATCTACATATCTTTGTATACATTATTGTTTGGCTATAACGAAAATTTGATACAACGAAATAAAACTGCCAGTCTTGAGGACGTTGTAATAACAGGAATAGCCTGTATCACACTTATGGTACAGATCACAACCAGGTGATACACATCTGCCATATACTATGATTATGACTATAGACCTACTGAAGAATCACAGTAATGACTGGGTGTATAGTTCAAGATCTTTTTTTTTTTAAAAATGCAAAGAACAGCACGCTGCAACCTACAGGGTCATAGTAGTAGCCAGAGTTGTAGTCGTAGTACATTCCACTGGCTTCATCTAAAACTACTCCAGAGTGAGCAAGGGCAGCCTCCGCTGTGGCACGCACACTGTCTGCTATTGACCTAGATGATGAAGATGATGAATGCCCCTGTAGGTGAGAAAAGTACACAAAAATGAAGAATACAAAAGGGTCTACAATGCATGAAGGTTGCATTCAATTACTCAACACAAAAATACAAGTTCTTGTTGTACCTTGGGTATGCTAAACACTGAACACTAGTGAATGACATTTGTTGTTAAAACAGCAGTATACACATTTTTGCTTTACAGGAGCCCCATTATTTCTAATGCCAATGACAGCAGCAATCTCTGTAGAGGCTCAGAAGAAAACACCAGAGACTTCACATCTTGAGATACCTGTTTGAATCCACCAGACAGCAGTGGTAGCAGCTGGCCCTAGGCACGCCACATTATCATCACTGCCTAGTCCAGTGAGGGGACTTGAAAGCTGTCCGCCACATGCTTGCTTGCTCATAAGAATTTAATTCTCGCTATCGCCAATGATGTGAAAAACTCCTGCGCACGCTGAAGAGTTCTGTCACAGTGCACTGTGGGATTCCTCAGTCCCTTGTTCACTTCCGGTTGTCTCACGCGAGTCACAGTTCCCATACGATTCAGTGGAGTTCTTTATCTGCTTTTCCGTTGTTAGCCCTTGTTTTCTTGGCTATAATTCAGCTTAAAAGAGTTGAAAGTGTCTAAGCTTTACTGATTTGCGGTCACTAGAGTCATGGTTCACTACTGCAAGGCTTCAATGTGCTGGTCACATGATGGAAAGCAAAGAAATCTTCAACAAAAAGTACCTCTTTAAAGACAGAGCGTGATGAAAGTGCATGTGCAGCCAAAACCGGGGCAAGTTTGTCCCATGAGCTATCCCATAATGCATCTAAAATGCTGCTCTGCACACGGCACCTACACATTGGCGATACCCTCAATTGCATACCTACTGATAACATGAAACAAACCTACACCTCCAACTTTTCTCGTTCATCCTACAATGGACAATTTTGCATGGCACAATTTTTCCCAAGCACTGTCTCACACTTGAAGCTTGTTCAAAGTCATAGCCTTTACCTGTGCACTACCTCTGGTTGCCCAGTCCCTTGTGCCTGACGATGATGATGGTTGATTGGTAGCATTTGAACTCTCTCCAACCTGGTAGACCTCCGCCTGATTGGAAGCTTGCTCATCCTGGATGTGGATGCACTCTGGTTCTGTCTGGATGCCAATCTCTTGCGTTTCTATGGCAACCATACCTGCTCGCCGGAGGTTGTGCACTTCCTGGTGCAGTTTGTCCACCTGAAGTGAATATCACAATATCAAATAATATTATCTATCCGTGATGTTTCAGTGGCGCATTAAAAACATGTATTCATGAGCAAAACGAGAGCGTATTGAATGAAATGCATAGGCAAATATATTAATTCCCATAGGCTACCATTGTCAGTGTCCATGCAATGATACACCATATTCTGTCTCATCTGTAGGTCGAGCACTTGCCCAGCACGCGAACGCTTGCTACTGTAGGGCCTTCTAAGTGAGCAAACTCTGTTACATACCACAAGCGCACAAACACCTTGCTACACACATCACTCCTTTTTCAGTGCAGAGTCGACTTCAAAGTCTAGTAGAAGTACAGTACTTTTGGGGGGTTTTTGTGTGTTTTTTTTTCTTAAGTTTTTGCCTTTTCTAGATAATGATTACAGATAATAATAGTCATATTGGCTGGCTTTAATTCATAGAATATCAAGGAATATTGCACTTGTTAGGGCCAACATTGCACTTACTGTATACACCATATATTTCGCAAGTCTAAATTTTCGCGAATCGGGACTTCCTGACAATTTCGCGAGTGGTTAAATTCGCGATCGTGGAGTCCTGTACTGAACGGAGAAATGTATACGCGTACGTCGCATTCATATCGGCATTAGAGTCAATATTTTCGCGTGTTTTTAATTTTGCGAGTAGCAACTGACTCGCGAAATTCGCGAAAATAAAAACCTCGCGAAATATTCGGCGTATACAGTATCTCCAATTCACGCAGTCATACAATATTCCTGGTATCCCATGATGATTCATTGCCATCCAATATAACATAATTTTCATAAGGATACCAAATATAGTTCAGAAACAACTGACACCAAAAATAGTAATGATGATGACAGAAGTTACAATAACTATAATTATGATAATCATGGTGATGATGATGATACAACTAAGTACAACTACAACCACATCCACTACTACTACTACTACTACCACTTCCAAGACCACCACTACTACCACCACCACCACCACTACTACAACTACTACAAAACAACGACAATTACAAAAACAAAAATAATAAAGTTCTAGATGGCCTTGCTTTCATTACCTCCGCCAAGGGAGGAGGTTATGTTTTCATTACCGTTGGTTTGTTTGTTCGTTCGTTTGTCCGTGTGCAAAAGTAGTTAACGGATTGAGATGAAACTTGCAGGAAAGGTTGAGAATGACACGAGTAACAAACGATTAACTTTTGGTAGTGATCCGAGAATTTTTGGAGAATTTATGAAGGATTTCGATATTTTGGCAGGTAGGGTCAATGAACTTGGGAGTTCAGGCTGCGCGTATTTGAGGTTTGCATGCGCGCACTAAAATGTGTGCTTTAGTTTCTGATGGGGAGAGGCGCGCCGCGCATCTGAGGGTTTATGACGTAACAAAGGCTTCTATATTGGGAAATCGGGCGATTTTTCAGTGGGTGAAAATCACTTATCTCTGTGGAAGAGCAAGATCATTAGTGGAAAGTAACTGCTTGGCGGAGGTCTGCGCTCTCGGAGTGCTTTTCTAGTTACAAAAGTGAAAATTTCCCCTCAAGCTGTCATTAGAATGGCAAGATTGCCTACCTGCTGTGTGAGGGCAGAGTTTGCCTTCTCCAGATCTCGCCGTAAGGTCTTCTCTCCCTCCAGCTGCTCTTTCAGCTCACTAATCTTCTGCCTTGCACCATCCAGTGTTGTCACGTCAGGGAGGGCTATCTGGTCGACGCTGGGCTCGTCTTGCGGTGGGCTTTGTGCCGGGGCATCCTCCATCCTTTCTGGCTCTCCACTCTCTCTAGCTTGTGCTTCCTCAGGGGCTGGCTCTGTATCCCTGATCTCCTCCTCCGGCACTATTCCGCATCTACCGCGTGACTGCTCTGGTGGCACATCAGCATCTTTTCCCTCCTGTTCCATCTTCTCCTCACCCACCTCTTGATGAGACTCAACGTCTGCTGCCGATGCAAACCCACTCTGTTCTTCCCTCCATCCTTTGGCACTCCCATTAGTATCATTTACTTCCCTTCCACCAGAATCCTTTTCATCATTCCCTGTCTTTGAGCACTGTTCTGGAGCAACATCACATTCATTGTCGACATTGTCACCAGCTTTATTCTGGTCAGCAGGGGTACTGGCTTGCCCATCATTAGCCTTGTCCAGTTCAACACATTCATCACCAATAATTGGTGGATCATTCTCCCCTCCTCTGCCTCTTTCTTCCTCCTCGTCTGTTACATCTTTACACTGAGCATGACACACACAAAAAAATCGTGAGTTAATGATTCACTGAAAATTATCATAATATGAGACATAAATTCATCAGTCATTCAGCAAAAAACAAAAACAAAACAAAACAAAAACATGATAAGGTACGTTCATACTTAAATTTAGTTCATCTGTTAGAATCAAAGTGTGGAATAGTAAAAAGCAGAGGTATGGATGCCAGTAAAAAAAAAGTAACAAACTCCAACTTCCAGCAGGAGCTCTGGAGAGAACACGTAACAACTCATCACACAGGGCCCCAGGGATGTGGGATAAAGTCTTAAAGATATCAATGGGTGATTTCAAGTTCGGTGCTAGTGCTAGGGCTAGTGCTATCTCAGCACTAGCACCGGCGATAAAACCGAACTTGAAATCACGTCGGTGTTGGGAGTTGACCTCAAAAATTATGACGTATTTCCGGTAGTTGGTGCTGGGCTCGGTGTTGAATGTCGTCTGCTGAACCAAGCTTCGCCGTTTGTGTTAGCGATTTACGTGCTTTTTCCCCATTGACCAACACTAGCCCCTAGGGATTATCATTTTCTTCATTTCAAGTTCGGTGCTGGTGTTAGCGTTGCCGTGCGAGACTCGTATTCACTGGATGCACGTTTTACATGCAAAGTCTATGCTAATGCAGTGGTTGCCCATATAACATACACGAACACTCCAGACATGGCTATATAAATCTGCGCCTGAGAGCAAAATTAAGATAGTTGTATTTTGGGGAATGGATGAAATTTGTGGCGTTTTAATCTGTCTTCCTCACTATGTGTCTTAAACTAAGCAGTTTTGGCTACATCTTTTAATATTTGACTGTAATCACGCGCCATCACTTCTTTCGTCGCGCAATACCCGCGGAGCTTGCGGTGCTGTGATTCCAACACCTAGTGCTGGTGATCGATAATTTTGATCGGTATCGCCTCGTTAATCTGACCATCGGTGTTGGAGCTCGATTTAGTGCTGTTATTTGGGGGCTAGCACTAGCACTAGCACTAGCACCGAACTTGAAATCACCCATGGGCATTATCACATCAGTCACTGCACTGCATTCGTCGTCTCACAAAACATCAACAAGTGTCATTGGAAAGGTCATATCAGTGCATGGCCCCTAAATCACTGAACTGTATTTCTTTATTGCAATGTTCACTGAAGAGTAAGACAAACATGCTCTTAGTCTTACTCTTAGCCTAGTCCATGCTGAACTGAAAGAATCCCAGCATGATACAGTCACGACATCAGACACCAGCAATCAAACAAGCCAGTCCCACCTATTAACTTTGGTGCTAGTGAACTCCTTGATAAACGATAGAATTTACAACACATGTATTGATCAGAAACTAGCATACTCCATCAAACATGATAACCTATACCTTATTCACATTCCTTCATTCAAACTGTTGTGCATAGATTTTATATGTGTATGCCTCAACGTACCTCCAAACTTGTCTCTTTTCCCGCGCCTTCGCCTTCTTCAGATTCATCCATTTTGGCTTCGGCTCACCTTTTACCTCTCTACGCGACCCCCACTCTGTAGCACGCACGGTAGAGCTTCTTGTTATACATACAATGTACGTCCGCCACACACACACGAACAAGGTACGGAGATTGCATAGAAGCTGTATTTCGCGCGGCTTCTTGTTCGTCCATCGTTCGCATGCGGACACTGCATACCGCGCGCACACAACGGATCCGATAAGTCATGGATCTGGATTTGATTGTATGCTACCATTGGCCATAGGGCTGTGAGAGCTCTATGTATGCTACATGCTTGTGGAGACTGTCAACACAAGCTGGCGCTATTCTACGAAACGTAGTGCCGATCGCGGACGCTGAGCGATGGAATAGAGATTATCGTAGTGAGATAGATTTACCGATCGTTACGTTATTGTATACATAAGGTCTCAATCATGGCGATTAATTGAACTGCGTTCAATAAAAAATAATAACAATAATAATATCAATGAGACACAAAAAAGTGGCAGCACCAAACAGGCAAACAAAATCAAAACTACAACGGAATGAATTTGAATGATGAAACAATGATGGATGGATAGATAATCTGAGGATTTTAATGTTGACTGCATTCACTTTGTTCATCCTTGTTGGTTTTATTTTTCACTATTTGATACCTCTACACCCCTAGATTTGGTATCATTTTCATATCTTAGTCGTCTGTCTAGAAAAACGTATACATCCAAATTCACTGAGGGAGCAAAATTGCCATGACGAAAAAAAAAATATACATATATTACTGAAAACCTGAAAGCAACCTCAGGATACAGTATAATGCCAATAATGCATTATTGTCTATTTCTCTATTCAATCATCTTATATCCATATACATAAATTACCTACTCAATTACTCAAAGAAAAACCAACCAAAGTCCACATAATTCTCCTTACTTAGACTCACTCATTAAATCATTCCCTGTCTTGGTCAATATCATTCTGATCTAAATCTATACAAATACCATCATAAGATCCATGCCTTAACAATCCACCCACCCACCCATCCTTCCATTCATCCATCCATCCATCCATCCATCCATCCATCCATCAATCAATCAATCAATCAATCAATCAATCAATCAATCAATCAATCAATCAATCAATCAATCAATTATCAATCCATCAATCAATCAAAATTTGGTCATCAACAGAGATGCATATCTAGATTATGTTTTGACAATCATCAGTTGATTCATGTTCTTGCATTGATTATTCTGTTTAAATCACATCTAAACGGTCAGTCTATCTTGTCTTTCACCACCTAAACGATACGTCTTCTCTCTATTCATCACTCTATATGGAAGAAAGCATGAATCCATGTATGTAAGTATGTATGTATGTGTGTATATACATAATATATCCATATACATACATACTTATATCAGTCTGTTTTTCTGGATGTTTATCAATCTTTGTATCCATCTATTGATATCTATCTACATCTATCTATATCTATCTTACTATAATTCATCCATCCATCTATTTATCTATCAATCTATATGTTTATTTATCTATTGATCTATTTCTTTATCTCTATCTGTCTATCTTTCTATCTATCTATCTATCTATTTATCAATCTATCTATCCATCTACATACCATTATCTCTCTCTATCTATTTATATGTCTATCTATATGTCTATCTATCTATCTATCTATCTATCTATCTATATTTCTAATTACATGTTTTCAAATCCATCATCATAAATTCCTGCCCATGGATTGCGCGGCTCACAAGACAGCAGAGAGCTCCCCCATCAAATGCAGCAGCGACCTGAATGAATATTGCAACATCATGATTAATTTTCCAAGATAGCTCCAGTTTGGTAAACCCATATTGCCCACAGTCCAGTAAACATACAAGTCTGGTTACTGCGATCAGCCATGTATGATCACAATTGTGTGGCTAACTCTTATGGAAAATGAAGAAGATAGTTACAGAGATAATATAATAGGGATTGATTGTTGGAACATTTGGCTCACTGGATTTCATGCTTACTACATGCTCACCAAAATGATGTTATGTGGAAAGTTTTGGCTAACTGTATGTCTTGACATTGATGTTAAGATTTGGAAATTATACATTGGAACTAAATTGTGAGTTAATATATTTTTTCTTAAGTTACATTCATTCCAGTGCTTTCTTGATGAAGGCCTAGTAAAAGTTTTGATAAGTTGATATAGATTAAATAATACACACCCTCTAGTCAGCTCTACAAATCCACAGTCCACAACTTGATGTTGAGTGGATGTACACTTAAAAATCTGTTTACACTGAAAGCTTCCTGCCATTGTCAACTTCTGCTTTTGCTTTATTCACCGATCAGTGCAGATGTCTGGAAACTAATTATTGTCAGTGAATAGAAATTATTTACACCATCTAATCCCTATTTTATCACTTTAGTTAGCCTCTCTCTTGGACTGAACACACCAGAGTGTGCTTGGGGAACTTTACTACTCTGTCAAGTTTGGACGGATCACTGAATGCTAATGAAAAAAAAAAAAAAGAAGCTTGGCAAGTAATGCCAAGTGCCTGGACACATTAACCCTTCCTGTGTTGTGAGTCCCCATTGACACAGTAAAACCTCATAGTGTTTTACACACTGCCCAAAGTCCCTGACACAGATAGACATTTAAGGGTTAATGCAGGAGGCAATCCATTTCACACTATCCTGTTATTGGAGTTTTCTTTGCTGAGTAGGGTAATGGATAGTCAACGTGAACCAGGCAAAGAGAAACATACATTGAAACTAAGCAACCCGTCTTCTGCCTGATTTTGATGAATCTTTCATTGTTCTGTTTCATGAGTAAACTCTAGCTTTTACAGTCAACTTAGTTCAAAACTAAGTGAAATTAAAGTAAAGACTAAGAGATTATGAGTATTAAACAACACCTGTGAGTCGTATGTCGTATGTGAACTGACCCCAAAAGATCTGTCTTGGTGTGATGACATTTGCTTGGTTATTGTATATTTTAAAAAAAAAGAAAAATGGAGAAATGTACCTTTTTTCGCAGAGGTAAATAAAAAAAAAAGACAGGTAGATTTTAATTTTGTCTGGTGCAAAGGAGAACTAATGTACAATTTTTGATAAATGGTGAAATCTTACACAGATGAAATGATGTATGTTTCATTAAAGCTTCATATTGAATTAAAAAAGAAAGTTATGAGATGTTGAAAAATTAATGCATTTTCACAAAATGTAAAAATATATGCAAAGTCATGATATAATCACCTGTGAAATCTCCCATTAACTCACAAACAAGTCTAGATTACAGCTCCCCTTTTTTTTGGATCGAAATAAACAAGGAAAAACAGGAATCCTTTGCATCAATGAATGGTTGTGTTTTGATAATCTAACAATAACTGGGAAGGGGTTGTAGTCACTTTAAATTTTCTTGAAATTCCTGCTAGGTTTGAAAGCTGATTCCCCATTCAGGATCATTTTATTTTGAGAAGTAGAAATGCTGGCCCCCTGTTTCCCCCTCCCAACTCAATAGTTGGATATAGTGCATGACGTAAGACACTTAAAAAAATCTCTTTACATACTTTTCATGATAGGGCCTACTGTATTATGCTATATTACAGTATAAGCTGAGCTCTCATTCCAACCCCCAATCTCTGCTCATAAGTTATGTCATATTATGACATAACTTATGAGCAGAGATTGGGGGTTGGAATGAGAGCTCAGCAGAGATGGGGGGGGGGGGGAGTTGCAGGGGCGGATCCAGGAATTCTGTAAGGGGGGGGGGGGCAGCAAATATTTCTGGTGCCACTTCGGGGTTTCATTTCATTTTTTCTTTTTATTTCTTTTGTTTTTAATGAAAAAAAGGGGGCATGTGCCGGTTGTGATCTTTAACTCTTACTAAGATCTATGGATGCCGCTATGGACCCGATTTGTAATCAATTATACAACATTACGTAGCAGCCAAAATCAGATCTGCTCTGAGATTGCAATACTATCTAACATTTTCACATTTCATCCTCATCCAACTGAAATTGTGTTAAAGTGTTATTTTAAACATTTTTTTATGCATATGTCGTCGCCTGCTGTCTGGCAGAAGGGTCTGCTTGGCATGAAATTTCACCCCGAAATTGAATTTTTGTTTGTGTCATAATTTGACAGAATTTTGAAAGCTCTTTCATATGATGCTACCATGTACCATCATTTGTGTGTGTGTGTGTGTGTGTGTGTGTGTTAGTGGGGAAATAGGTGGGGATGGTTAGGGTTAGGTATAGATGTAGTGGGGAAATAGGTGGGGATGGTTAGGGCTAGGTAGATGTAGTTAGGTAAATAGTAGAGTAATGGTTAATGGGCTAGGCAGGAATATGGTTTGTTTTGATGATATACACTGTACACATATGGTTATTTTGTTTTGTACGGGGGGGGGGGGGGTTGAAAGGGGTAGGTTGATAGGTTAGATAAAAAATGAGTTTTGTTCGGTTAAGTAAAGAATGCTTTCTTTTATGATACGTTTCAGGAAATGCTGTATTCTCAAGAGAGTGTAAGAGAATTTATGAAGTGGATATTGAGCAATCTGAATGAAGTGGATATTGAGCAATCTGATCAAGTTGATCAAGAATTTTTTTTCCCTTTTAAGAGTTATACTTTATCTGATATATTTATGTATATAGCGTGTGCTCTGCCAAAAAAAAAAAAAAAGAAAAGAAAAGAAAAAGAAAACACAAATTTCTTATTGGGTGTGTGAGTGATAAGGCACATTCGGATTGGCTTGATTAGGCTGATCAAAATAACTTTTTCTGAGAATTATGCCGAATTTCATGTCATTTCTTTTATAAAAACAGGGTATGATTTGGTAAAAAGACCCAAATATATCGTACTGTATGTTTGAAAAATGATTTAGCAGCACAAGAAAGAAGAATACAGCTGCTTTTTTTTTTGTTTTTGTTTTGGTGGACATATTAATTTTATTGTTAATATGGATTTGATAATGAATGAAACTCAAATAAAGAATATAAAAAAAAAGTGTGTGTGTGTGTGTGTGTGTGTGTGTGTGTGTGTGAGTGATTTTTCAAGCCTGCTTGCCTTAGGGCTGTTCTGCTGGGCCGCGCATTTTTTATTTACACCACTGCTCCGCCACTATTATTAAAAAAACCCACAGAAACGGCTCGCGCCCTAGGACTATAGGGACTCTACCTAAGACAAATTGTGTTTGCATAGGGCCTACTTCTTAAGCACAATGACCACCGATCTCGGCATCGCCTCCCTTTGGCACGGTGTGTTAGGGCTTGGACTGATAATCAGAAGGTCCAGTGGTTCGACTCCCATTCGGGGTCTTGCTCAACATCTTGTTTTCATTTTTGTTCTTAATTTCTAAAGTATATTAAGTTTGTAACGGTTTATTCCGTCAGGCTCAAGGCTAGAGAGAGTAATAAAGTCAAAGACTTGATAGTTATTCTCTATTCAAGTCACCAAGGCACAGATTAGACTTGCCCGCGAGCTGTTTCTTTCGTATTTCTGGGAATTTTGGCGGAGCAGTGGTGTAAATAAAAAATACGCGGGCAGGCGATGCTGTGTCCATTTTAGAGCAAAAATGGACAGTTTCTGCACGTGTACGGAAACTACATGTATGTTTTACTTTTATAGGAGCATTCCAGATTTTCATAATTTCACATCATGGAGTACATAAATCAACAGCTCCATGTATAGATTTGTGGAATATTATTGTGGTCCTTGAGCAGAGAAATCGATACTTTGAAAAACCCAAAACAAATTACACTGAACAGGGATGATGACATAGGAGCCTCACATATTTCAGAAATGTAGCAATGTAATACCATTACTATACCATGTGCTTAACAAATTCACCTGTGTAGAATTTATGCATGCTTTCTTTTGTTCTGCTTCCTTGAGCTCCTACTCTTGCATTCATATTGTGAGACCGCCATGTCATCATCCTTGTTCATTGTGATTTGTTATAAATTTTGAAAACATTCTTATTCCTCATCCCAATCACTATAAATTCTAAAACTCTGTACTCAGTATAACCAATCACAAGGAAAAGTAGAAATTACGCGGTGCGTAATTATGTCCCCGCCGGAAGTAGCATTTTGTAGCAAAATGTACAATATAGGTCAAAAATCAAGGTCAAAGGTCAAAGAAGTCAAATGTCAAAATTCTGTGTAGAAGTTTTGAAGCCCTCACCTAGTGCCATAACATAAAGCAAACGGAATCAAAATCGGGTTAGAAATGGTGAAGGAGTAGCATTTTGTAGCAAAATGTACAATATAGGTCATGTAGTGCTATCATATAAAGCAAACAGAATCAAAATTGGCTCATAAATTGAACATTTTGATCACACGGACACACACACACACACACGGACACACACACTACAGAGCCCGTTTCATAGTCCCCTGCTCGAACTCATTCGGCGGGGACAATTAGTTGCTAATAAGTAAAAGTCTGAAAATCATTTGGAGGTCTCCTCCAAGTCATCTCTATATCAACCCAGTCATCTAAACACATCATTCACACACACTGAGAGAGGTGGTATAGAGCAGCCTTCACACAACAAATGACGGAAACCACACTTTCCACTGATTTGTATAATTTCTACATATTTTATTCACATTTTTTTCTTTTGACTCCATCATTTCACTCAAGCAGTAATTACGAAATAATCTTTGAACGGAGAGTGAAACAGATCGTGTCGTGTGTGAAGAGGGTACAGGAAGAGAGGCAGAGAACGTATGGATACATTATCACAGTCATGGGGACATCATTTTGATTGTTTACACACGGGGAATTCTTATAGACTCAAACATATGTTCATCACGTACATCTCATATATCTAGCATTTAACTTGCCCAGGTTTACATGACTAGATTATCTAGGTGTGGGTGGAGAGATTGAGAGATTGAGAGAGTGAGTGGAAAATTTGATCGGCTCAGAGGGAATAATAAAAAACAACAATGAAAAACCCAGTTTTTGGCCATATTTTTCACTGTGTGGCTTAGGCATTCGTACCTTACAAATAAAAGTACTAACAAAAACTGTAGAAAGTGAATGTCACAAAACTATGAGACCTTCGGTACACGTTTGTCAAACTGTTTTACCTCCATGAAAGATGAAGCAAAAAAATGGTGAAGCTTTATGTCCACGTATAGATCACACTGTATGCTAACAACACTACAATATTAAGTACATCAATCTAAAACAAGAGATAGCCAACTCATTTGTCCAGTTTGCTGAGAAAGACTGCCTCTCTTCAGTTTTGCTTTGCGTGAAAATAAGCCAACTGTCCACTGACCTATTCTGAAAGGAGACAAAGAAAAATCAATAAAAGAAAGAAAATAAAATGCAGTTATTGTTTAACTCATCTGGGTAACAGTCGATTACTCTTGACAAATGGTTGTGAAAATGTGGTGCTTCTGAAGGTAATACATTTTTGGGGATACTTCCCCCATATCCAGTCCTTTATCTGATTCATCACTTTTTCAACAAGTACTTGAGAGAAGGGCATGGCCCAGCCTATGGCTAACTCAAAGGTATAGCTGGAGTGTTTCACTGTAAACAGAACAAAAGCGTCCATTTTCCCTCTCAGCCGATCACATTTAACAACTCTGCAAAGAACAAACTAATTTTCATTCCTTTTTTTTTTTCTCCATCATATTAACTATAGTTAAAAAAACCCCAACACATTCATATAAAAAAAAGCAGATGCTTGAAGATCACATCCATCTATTCTCCATATTTAAATATACAACTGTGATAGACAGAATTTTGACATAACTCCTATCAAACCACAAACATACAGTTGTATATATATGTGTATGTTATGTTTGAAAGAGTGTGTATGCATGTGTATGTGTGTAAGTGTATGGGTATGTTTTTTTTCTCTCACACCAAATCTCACACTGTGTCCCTCTTCCACCTTTGATATAGAAAACAAACAATGTCAACGGATATAATGATTTCACCATACGCATTCATCTTCTTCTTCCTTCCTTTCTTTTTTTTCTTTTAAATACAAAAATGCATTGAATTACAGAGATAATGCAAATTTCATTCCAAGGTGATCTGCTTAAAAACAGATCACAGAGATTTCAATTCACATGCTCTTTCATACTTTCTTTGTTGTTGTTGTTTTTAATTTGTATCACAGACGTGTACTTCTCATTAGAATGCAACTTTCAATTATTATCTACATCTCGAGTACAGCTACACAGGGCAATTGTCACACTTTACTTTTTCCTCTTTTCTCTTTAGTTTGCGCGAGCTAGGAAGTTCCGAGAAAGAATACAGATTTCCCTTTCTCATTTCTCTACAACTGCACAAAAGAAAAGAAGCTGGTCTACAACGCAAAACCAAAATTGAAATAAAAACAAGAGGAGAAAAGAATGAGAATTCTCGCTGGACAAGTTGAGTCCGTTCTCCTGGATGAAATCAAAAGTATACTGTGAAGAAGTTTTACAAAATGTACAATTCATATAATGCTCTTAACTCTCTCACAGAGGGCTTTGTTGAGGCAAAACACTTCGTATGCCACAAGTCATGGTTTATCTTACATACGTCAGTACCAGTAATTGATAGGTAAGCATCCTTCCCAGCTTGCTTCTCTTCTTTCAGTGGAATGATGATCTGTATATCACACAACTACAACACGAGGCAAGAATAATGAAGATTTGCAAGGAAGAAGGATATAACAGCAAAAAGAAAAAAAAAAGAAGAATCAAATAAACTAAATAAATACATGAGGGAGAGAGAGAGAGAGAGATAGAGAGAGAGAGAGAGAAAGCTAGTGAGACAGCCAAAGAAAAGAATGGAAATATAACAACTCTCTACAGATGCATCAGAACAAATTGATGATACAAAACAATATTTCTTCCATGGCATAATTCTCTCTCTTTTTAAATGATTATTCTGTACATGCATTGTGTTTCCACAAATTGGGATATCAACATTCACGATGCATACACTTTCAACAGTATTTTGTCTTTTTTTTTTTTATTCTGACATTATTGTTGAAATGGTGTGCTGTGTTTGCAAGGTGCAAGAAAAATTGCTTTGTTGTTTGCAAGAAAACAAAAGACAAAAAACAAAACAAAATGGAAATGTACACATGTTGCATGAACCACTACCATGCTACAACCTTGCTTCACCTAGTTTCTGCATGTTGCCTGGTGACTGTCAACTGTGTGAAGTCCAGTCGCAATACCTAGAATTACTTGTGAGTGTGGTACCAAGTAAACTATACATACAGCATTGCCATGAATTTGAATCTGAGGATCGTAATATGTTGTCACTCATAAAACAATCACTCTCTGCTCTCGATGAAAAATGTACACTTATATAAGGCAATTGTGGGTGACAACATATGTTATAAATACAATGCATTTAAGATTCAAGCAAAGTCCTCCCCAGGAAAAAAAAAAGTAAAAAAACAAAAAACAAACAAAAGAGCCCCTCCCCCTCCCCCCAAAAAGAAAAAAGATGTTCCAAGCTCAAAGTCGTGGGTCATCCCAGCTTGCCAAACAAGTTGCAATGTAAGGAATGGCTCCATCCAATCACCCTTACAAAATAACACCCCTGTGCTATATCCCTCTCTGATTTTATCAAATTATGTGTGTGGTATACAAAATAACTATAATACATTTTGCACTGGTATTTAAAAAAAAAATCAAACATATGAACTTACACGACTCTTTTTACATTTTATTCAAATATGAAATTGCTTTTTTCTTGCAAAAAAAAAAAGAAAAAAAAAGAGAGAAAATGATAAAGGAAATATAGTAACAATATTCCACCAGCTTCACACAATCAAACACAGGCAAATGTGAGATGGTATATAAAGCCCAGTCAACATAGATGATCATCTCTTTTTGCTGGGAGGAGGGGGTGGGGAGAAGAAAAGCCACTGTTTTGACAAAACATTGATCAAACATGCAGTCATAGATGTGTGCATAATGAAAGAGAAGGTATAGACCAATGTGCGAGTACAAGAACAGTTAGGGTCAAACTTGGAACACGAGAGCTGTTGCTGCTGATATTGTGCCACAGTGAATAATACTCTCATGAACGTAGTTCATCACTCGACAACATTAGGAACAGAAATGGCCTCACCGTGGTGTTGAGTGTGACTTATTATATCATACACGTATGTGCTTGACATGTGATCACTTCCGTCGCTGAAGCTCAAATTATGTGCGAAAGGAAAACCGGTAGGTGAGAAATCTTCCATGGTTACACCATCCACACTACAGCCCGTTCTGTCTCCCCCCCCCCTCCCATCCACGTCACTGCCAGAGGCACACTGACACTACCTGCCAAGGGACAGCGCCGCGTGCCTTGAACAGCAGCCGTCACCCAAGGCCAGGCCCCCAGCCTAGCAATGCATATTTTTCTTATCACTGTGATGACACAGTGGCCTTCCACTGAATCCAGACAGGTGGCTATGATTGCAAGATGCATCATATCAACAGAAATCTCTCTCATCATTTGTCCGGTGAACATATCTTTACGTCGACTGCATGGTGGAAATTACTCTACGGAAGAAAGCCAGTTCCTATTAACTTTCCTTTATTTTTGTCTGTGCCTTGATGGACAGAAATTACAGAAGAGGATTAAATAGATTTAAACAACATTGCACATACTTATAGGTGTTGAAACACAATGCCATACTATGAGAGCTAATGTCCTCAGAGGGAATGGCATTTTTTGAAAGAAGGCATAAGGGGGAACATGCATAAAAAAAAAAACAATTACAGCAAGAAGATTACACACAGACATACAGACACACACAAATCTCTGCTTCCTTTGGTGTGAAGGGTAATTGTGAAATATGCCGAGAGACAGAGAGAATTAGAGCTTTAAATATACTGACATCAACATATGCAACTTGGTCACAACAGTGCCATATGGAGCTATATTACACAGACTGGCTCCATTTGTAAACATTCCTAAGACTCTTGTGAAGAAGGGATTCTTTTATCTTACAAACATGGACTTTACACGGCCTCTCGAGGGTACAAAACAAACCAAAAAGAAGCCTTGCAATGCATTGTATCGGAGAAATATGTATGTCGAAACGGATATGGATATGGATCATGCAAGTTCATCATCTTAATTTCACACTGTGTTGGTGATCTGACTGCAACGCGCAGTTTAAGTTTGCCCACCATGTGAGGCAGACAGGGGGATGGGATGTGAAATAGTGCTACACAGGTGCCTATGTGTACTCTGAGAAGTGTTCACATTCTGTATAACTCTTGGAGACGTTGTAAAGCTCTACAATGGACTCTGTATTTAATCTAAACATGAGGTAACGATACAGGAGGATTTCTGATTTTGAAATCACCAACAACATTTTTAGAAGAGCATGAAAGTATGCAAACTACGACTACTTAAAAAAAGGGACACAAAGAATGAGATAAGACACCTCAGTCATATGAAATCTTATCTGTTTTCACCATTTAAGGTGCAAAAACAAGAAGATAAGCTCTAAAGAAGTCAGATTAAAGTAACGCATAATCAGCTGAACGACATAAATGTTCACTCAAGAATATCATCACCACTTCACGGGAAAAACTTCATGTAGAAAACACCATTGAACAGTCATCTTGGTAGTACACACAACGTTTGTTATCATACACACTGAAATATAGTGAAAAAAAAAAACTCCGTTCACAAAGCCCATCATTGACGCACTTTTTGTCCTCTTTTTTTTTTTTTTCTTCTTCCTCGTCGTCGTCTTCTTCAATTCTCCTTCAAATGCAGGCATATAAACTTGGGTAGCAATAGGGAGACCCTTGTGTGTTTACATGTGGTAAAGACGGGCAGACAAACACTCAAACAGATGAGAGAGGACAGATCACGTGTGGAGTATGCAACAGGAAAATAGTGACTGCTTGCACTCGTGGCCTCTCTTCCCATGCTATATGATTCTCCTCCTCCTCCTCCTCCTCCTTCTCTATGCATGGGTTTCTGCCTCTCATCAATGAACAGTGAACAGTGTGTTTGTTTTTTTTTCTCTCCTTCTCCCTCACCTCCCCCGGTGGGCTAAGAACACGTTGTGAGACATCCGACGTCGCACGGATCGCGATGAGCGACGACAAACTCGAAAAACAAACGGGGGACGGCGAAAGCATCCTGTTCTGCCAAAGTGTCTGGCTGGCTCGCAGAAACAGTCAAAGAGCCTGGAGAGAAGGGGGGGATGGGGTCGTGATACAGAGGACGTGGATGGTTGTTCCAGGACATCGAGGGGGCATCGGGTGGTCGGCTACTTACGCCTTCCGAGGCCCTTCTTCTTTTTTCGCTTGAAGAAGCAACAGCACCTGAACGGGGGAAGAAGCACGTGTTGGAGAAGTCCAATTAGAACATGACCTAAAATTGTAATGACAGAGGCCTATTCATATCTCATGATTAACCATGATCAAGTGGATTCACAACCTGGCAACATGTTTTACTGTTACTCTACACTGCTACTTGCAGGTAACAGCATCAGGTACTAGAATTGATAGTCTCTGAACCAGACTGCAGCGCCCCGTCACAAACTACCTGACCAGTCCACTCATTGGCTCACAGGACTGGGCATTCAAAAACATTTCGCCCGTCTTCTGGATGAAATCGAAAGTATACTGTGAAGAAGTTTTACAAAATGTACAATTCATATAATGCTCTTTACTCTCTCACAGAGGGCTTTGTTGAGGCATAACACTTCGTACAGCTTGCCATTTCGCCCGTATGGTTTCCTTCGCTTCCTTTATATTGTTTCGTTTCTGGCTTTCTGTTCATTCATGCGATTTTACTCTGATGAGTGCATGTCAAAAAGCTCTAGTATGTCTGTGTTGAATGCTATTTTCCGACAAGTGTAAAGCTTCCATTTGGTTCCAAGAGTAATTACATGAGACCATCTCTTGCACAAATCGTCAAATGCATTCGAGAGTCCTTAATGAAAAAAAATAAAACAAGTGAAAAACACCCTTGCCAGACAGTTGGGTAAAATCTGCAAAGGCTAGCTGAATAATCAGTCTTCTGGAGAGAACCCTTTTCTCATACCCTATACACATAAGTTATAATGGACATGATTCAAGATCTTTTTTTTTTTTTTCCCCATCAAGAGTTAAACTGGAGCTTGGGCCTCTCATTCTTTAACTGAAGTGAATTGATGCAGTGCAGCCGACGAACAACTCCTAATTCCCTTCGATACAACTCTCAAAACCTCACATCCCCTCTATACAGCTCTATACACACCTGCTCATTGATATTGAACACATATTATTTCACATTAACCTTGACAGTCAACATATGTGTCATTGCTACAGGCAGCATTACATTCTCATGGTATGGCAAGCACAGTGACAATGCAATGGTGATAATAAAAGATCGGAAAATTATGTCTATAATTTCTCCATAATTGGAAGCGCAGTTGTGGATAAGTCAGATTCAGATTAATTATAAGCCCATCCCCTCTTGGATGGGTCATAGCTACAGACGACAGCCACCCAGTACTCACTTTGTGTCTTCTACCACCTCCACCTCGCCCGTGGGCGCAGTGATGGGTGCCTGTGAACCCTTGTTGAACTCGTCGGCTGCCACCTCCCCGTTGGTGGAGCTGATGACCTGGATGGAGCCTGGTTGGTTGCCTGTCCCTGGGGGCTCCAATCCTCCCTGCCGCTGGCTCTCCACCCAGCCTTTTGTTCCCAACTGAAACGAAAGCAGCCAGAGGACAAACTGAAACATGCATTCAGCAGCAAAATATACCATAGCTGTAGAGAAAAATGGAGTGTTTGTTGCTAAGACTGACAATTAATGCTGTACATGTTTTTACAGCATTTCTTTTAAATGTGATGACACAATATCTACCCCACATATTTAAGTCTTAACCCATCAAGAAATATATATATATATATTTTTTTTTCAATGGTAATCTCTGATCAGTGAAAAAGGAAGTAGTGACAATCAAAACAACAGTAAGCATCAACACCATAAATACCAACATCATCATCATCATCATCATCATCACTACTACCACCACCATCACCACCATGATCATAACATCATCAATGACATAACATCTATCCCATCTATTTAGGTCTTAACCCATCAAGAAATACAGTTTTTTTTTTCTTCTTCTTCTTCACTTGTAATCTCTGATCAGTGAAGGAAGCATTTACCACAATCAACACAAGAGTACCCATCAACACAAGAGTACCCATCAACATTATTATCACCATCATCACCATTACCACCACAGCTACCATCATCATCACCACCACAACCAACATCATCACTACCACTACAACAACCACCATGACCACCAACACCATCATCAACATTATCATCACCATCAACATTATCATCACCATCATCACCATTACCACCACCACCACTACCACCACAATACCCATCATCATACCCATCATCATGCAATACCCATCATTATGCGGAAAGACAGAGACTTTAAATCCCAACTTACCCCTCGGACGCCATGTTTGTTGTCCTTGTCGTCTCTTCGGTTGTCTTTGGGCGGCGAAGTGGGTCCACCTTCTGTCGTGGAGCTTGGCACATGAGATATCTATCATGAGGTCAAATGAAATGATCAGAGTCAAAGAGTGCATCACAATCGGACTACCTAACCAGAGCAAACTTCCAGCGACATAACTTGATGTCACTGAAATTGATGGATTGCGATGTATTCTCTGTCTGGATTCTCTCATCTTACTTGCAAATATTGGTGCACATCAATTCTACAAGACCAACAAGATAACCTAAAACTTTACACAAATCTTCTCAAATCAGGTTCATTGGCCATTATGGTAGAGTGGTAGACATGTATGACAAAGATAATGTTTGCAATCAAACATGAACATAAATGGAACCTTTTCATTAAAGAAAGATGAAAAGGTAACACTGAAGACACCTCAATTCAAAGACAAAAGGTAAGTGATGTGTAAGAGATGTCATTTATGTGACTACAGCATCTATTTTGAGATAAAATATGGGACACAATTTGGTTGAGTGGTGTACCTATATTTACATAGCCATAATTTCATGAATAATTTCTGCTGATGTTAATCAAATCTAAACTTAACTCTTCTCTGTTCTACTACTTTCATATTTATAAGCAAAACTCCCTCATTAGAATGAATTGACATAAAATCTCAAAAGACAGATCATGGGCCTACCGTCTCTTTCCCGGTCCAATCAAACTCGTGTGAATTCGTGTATCCCTTCTTCTCGTAGAGGTCGGCGAAGAGTTTGCGCAAGTAGCTGTAGTCTGGCGTCTCAAAGAAGTCTAGTCTTCTGACGTACCTGAGATATGTAGCCATTTCCTCTGTAGAAAGTTTGAGAGGGAGACAGAATAAGGATGATCAAGGAATGTACTCATCTGAGAATGGAAAATCATGCCATCAAATTAAGCAGTGCATGAAATGACGCTCAAAGGCATGGCACGGAAAGCACAAGATTTCTTAAAGGTTCTGTTTACCTTTGGGAGCAGTGATTTAAAAAAACGTTCAAGATATCACTTTTGATGCTTATGTGTAGGTCAGTTGTATCACAAAACATCCTACCATATAAAATTTTTCAATAAAGTCTAAAATATAAGGAGATATCACTATTTTTCTCATTAATCCATAACTGTAGACGGTTTCAATAGTCTGGAAGCATTTTTATTATAACTATAGTTCACATTTTGTATAGTTAGCAATATTTAACATCAATTATACTGGTTCAAATTTTTACATTGGTTGTTTCTATCTCTGACTCACATTTTAGAACTATTTTGAAGCACTAATGCTGGGTTTTTGTGTCATCTGCAAATGGCAAATTATGCCTATGAATAGAGATCCTGTGTGTGAGAGAGTCACAACCCACGCATGAAATAGATCCCACTTAGATCCCACACAAGTACCAATGCATTTATGCCAAGTAGGGCCCTGCATTGTAAAGATCCAGATCCACATCTTGTCAAGGCAAATTATTTTGCTGGAGGCCAAACAATCCCAGATCATTTTAGTAATATCCTCACCACTACATCTGACACTAAAAATCTCAAGAGAACAAAAACATCTAATGCTTCTCACTATATTTTGTGCAATGATTTACGAAATTCAAACACTGAAACTGGGGGGAAAAAAATCAATTTCTGACGAAGACGTAGTTTCTGCAGGTGCAATGGTAGGATCTGGCATTACACATGCAAAGCCAAGATTTTCATCAAAATGATATCTAATTTCTCTCCTTCATATGTATTCTTCATAGCACCCAAGTATGCACGATTACATAAACGTTATTTACATTTTTTCCATTTGTTACAGTCAGAGTGGTTAGGTTTGCGGGTGAGCCATTATATGCTCATGCATATCTCACAATGTTTTCAGGTCAATTACTGAAGGAGGATAATGCAGGTTCAGATATCAAATTCATCTTGATTTACTTGATTCCCCTTTACAACAGGAAAAGAAAGCATGACATAAATTTTGACTATCATTATGGATGACATTAATAAGTCTGACCGCACCCCTGGTGGTCCCGCCCAAATGGGTCAACAAACCTGGATAATTCTCGCACAGAACTTCAATGGGCGTGGCCCTCTTTGTGTCCCCAATCTTCTGGTATCTCTCCTTCAACGTGTCAGCCTGGGGATGCAGAAACAGGGCGAAACTTGTACATTAGTACCTGTCAAATATACCGTATGTCCCCCAAAAAAATTACAACGGTCCCCTCCGTAACGATAACTTTAAAAATAATAAATCAATCAAAATACAATTTCAGAGTATGAAACTATAACTCATTGCCCACATCTTACAGAAAACCCCATTTGATATGCTTCAGTTGTTACAGAGAAATTAGGAATTTTGTAGAGCATGTCAGGAATCTCTTCCCTCCAAGTTTTGTCTATTGTGTTCACACATTAATATGCAGTTCCAAGAGCATCCAAGTGCTAAACTTGGAAAAGTAAGACTCATGACATGCTTTGCAACAATCCACCTTTCTCTGTGACTGCTTCATCAAATTGAATGGGGTCTTCTGCAAAATAGAGCTAAGATGTTATTTTTTAAGACCCTGAAGTAGCATTTAGATGGTTTAATCATATTGGGTGTTATCAATTATGCAGAAAATCCAATTGTATTTTTTTTTTTTTTTTTTTTGGGTGGGGGGGGGGGGACATACTGTACAGGGCCTACAGTATCAAGAGGCATTGTATCATGCAATACATGTACTGCTGAGCCATTCCTGTGTGTTTTTCACAGAAGCATGATGTCTCTATGCAGGCATACATGTTAATACTTGATTAACCCATTGAGGACGGGCTGATTTTGCTACAACACACATTTCCCACAGACACTTGCTCGGGGCTTGTCCTCAACGGGTTAACTCTGTGCAACTCAGCATGCACTATTGTTGTACATGTCCAATGTCTTTTGTCTACATCTTTTCCTATGTACACATCTACATTTATAAGAATTACATCAATCTATAATGCACTTGACTACTGCTTTATGCAGTAACATTTTATTTTAATACACACCCTGTCTGCTACTGATTTGACAAGGTAGGGCCACTTAACTAGGAAAGAAATTGTACAGTGTAAACAGCCCTTCTGATTCACACGCAGGTTAAATGATAAAACAATGACACAAACAAAACATGATTATCTCTTCAGCCATACAAATTTTCACAATGAAGTACCGCTACACTCTGTAAACAGACCGGCCAGATTTGTTGCTTCCTTTCGAAGATAGGCCAGACAGTTCAAAAACATTAAGTGTACATGATAGAGGGGCATATCTGATAAGTCAACACGTCAGTGCAGCCGGTGATATCATGCACCAATAGCGTGCTGTAGTTGACTAGGGTGCACGGAGTAGCAAAAATCCCTGCACGTAATGCTTCATCTCTTCCATAGCTCTTGAACATCAATACCTGGCCAATTCTTTGCTTAATTTTTGTCACTCATCTAATGTATCATTCGTTTCTCGATCAAAAGGTCAAGGGGTCGTGGGAGGTGGGGCTGAGAATGCCAATGATAGAGAAGGGCTGGGGGAAGTCGGGGGAAACAGTCATGATGGTGGAGGCGAATGAAAAATACCGGGTAATATACTTAGAGTTTATTCATTTCAATACCACTGGCAGCAAATGAGTGGTAAAAATCATGCCAGAGCTCCATAAGCCCCAAGTTTGAGCCCTCTCCCCCCCCCCCTCCATTCCCGCACTAATTATCACATTACAGAATGGGATCAATTCACTACAGACAAGCCAAAAACAAATTACAGTCAACTCCACGTAAGTCGATCTCTACAGGACTGGGGGAAACACATCGACTTTGGTGACATTCAACTTCTGCGTAAGTCAAAGTAAAATCAACCTATGAGCAGCATTGTCATATCATAGAACGGGAGCGCCATGCAGCTCAATTTGATTCAGCTTGGCAGGATTACAGATTGCACTACAGACATGACCATCCCTATTACCGGTAACATTAAAAAGGGCCCGGGGGGGGGGTTGAATCAAGCCCCCACATTTTCTGCGACCATTCTGCCGCACAATTTCTTTGACTGCGCCGCTTGCTGACTTTTTACTTTCAAGTCTTGCACATCCTATGACACCATTTTCGCGAAAATCGGACGTACCGTTACGACGCTGCACAACCTTTTATACATGCTTGTCAGACCAAAAATGGCTAAAAACATGATTTTGTGTACAAAGTCTATGCAACAAGTGTTTTCACCTTATTCAAAAAGATATGTTTATTTTCACTTTCAATGGCTGAAATAAATTAATTTTAGCATAAATATGCTTGAAATAGGTTCTGTCATAAAGTTTGTGGAAAAAAAAAGAAAAAAGGTTGAAAAACAGAGAAATACATAAGAAATTCATAAAACAATAGAATACATACAAAACTGTACAAGCTTGATACCAGATTTTTTTTTTCAAGTACATTGTTAGGAATGCTACAAGGAATAATGTCACCAAAAATTAGGATGCCATTAGCTTTATTTTCTGAATAAGAGCAAAATTCATGATTTCATGCATATTAATCAATAAAAAAAAAAAAAAAAAAAAAAAAAAAAAAAAATCAATTTTTTTTCTTTTACATTTTGGGAGATTACGCGACAAGTAATACATGTGCCAATTTTCAGGGCGATTGTGCGATCGATGGCCAAGATCTCGAATGTGATGAATGTGTGAATCAACCCTCCCCTGGCCACAGAATAGGTCAAAAAGCCCGGCCTGGTTAGGGTTAATGCTTAGAAGTTCGCGTTGCAAATGCATGAAGATTATTATTTCTCAATTTACTTTCATTAAGATGTTCATTAAAAAAAAACCCAACATACTCGGAACCCCATAAAATTGAAATCATCAGTTCAAGCTGTTTTACCTCCGAGCATCGTTGTGCTATCGGTAGGCCTTTACCTCAAATATACTCTTAATCCTAACAAGACTGGGGTATTTTGGAGGCTGGAAAAACTGGGGGAGGGGCCTAAAGCCCCCCCCCCCCCAAGCTGTCGATTGTCCGATTGCAACCAAATCTAGTATACACATAGTTCATTATGTTTTTTACATGTATAGTCAAATTAATATGATTCCTCTTATCTTTACAGATATTCTTAATTAATCATATATGGACACTTTTCAATTTTTTAGATATTCAAGTGTCTAGAAATCCCTGATCAAGGTTATTATACGCAAAAAAGAAGGTGTTCATTGTCCAATTGTTTTATTTCATGTTTGAAATATGTGATACACTTGTGCAAATTAGTAATTAATGGTATAGGCATATTTAATACTAATTTAGTTCACGTTATGTAGGCAAATGGAATGTTTTGGTACTTTTTATTGTATATATCTTGTCATGGAGGGATTTAAAGCAAACTTGAATGACAGAAATCATAAACAAGCTCTACTAATCTACACATAGCATAATTAAGAATATGTGCAGTGTTTCCATAGTTTGCACTAGTTTCTTGTGTATTTCTTTGTTTTTCATTTCTTATGTTACATGTATTTCTTTGTTTTTTTAATCTAATGTATGTCATTGTTTTATGATCTAGCAGAGTTATTTGTATTAACAAATGACAATAATATAGACTGAAAAGAATCCAATGAAAATACAGTTTGATAACAGTATCTGCTAAAAACAGTGTATATTCCAGTCCCAATTGACTTTACACACAAACAAATGCAAAATATCGAATTTTTCTGGACATGCCATGTGAAAATTTGACATAACTCTGTAATCATATAAGCGGGGCATGCATATTTGGTATCGAGAGCTGCACAAAACTCTAGAAAAAAGTCATGAAATAAAAGCGTGAAATCTTGAAGCTTTACAACATAATCGCAATTTATGTTGGGGGGGGGTATCCTTTAAGGCAAGACCAGCCTTTTTACGGTAAAAATGATCTACACCGTATGCTGTGCAGTACAGCATGCATTGTACGATGACACTGTATTGATGAACAGAACAGAAAGTGCTAGAGTATTCTTGTGATTAAAAATAGTGACAAATATTATTCTCAACGCTTGTTGGATGTTTCAAATATGACAATACAGTGCATGTAATCATTTCGCACGTTAATCAATCTTATCTTCTCAACGATCTTCTCATGATGTGAAGATTATTCCAAAGGTTCGTTAATCCATAATTGAAATAAGGTCCATTGTTCCAAAGTTTTGTTTATCCAAAAATTATAAAGAAAAAGTTTGATTATGCCGAAGGTTTGTTAATCCGAAAACAAAGGTTTGTAATTCCGAGCGTTCGTTAGTACACATCTTCTTTTCATTTTTGAACCAACAAACCTTCAGAATAACGAGCCCTATTTCATTTTCGGATGAATGAACCTTCGCATTTTGGGTGTTTAAGGTATGAAAATACATGTGATCATGTCGCATGTTAATGAAACTTCACATCATCTACATGATGTGAAGAAAAGCAAGTTAAATGGACGCGAAAAAAAAAGAAAGATACACATCTGTTAGTGCTAATGAGTCTCGGAAGTGCATGGCAGTGTGAGCGATATACGCACCTGCGTATATTTATTAGTTGCACCCCGACTTCTGGGGACCTATTTAGAAGGAAAAAGAACAGGAAGAAAAATGAAATTGGTGCAGCATCGCTTACAGTTGTTATCCCGCAGGTTCATTAGTATGCACCGTCTTTTCATTTTCGGATTAACGAACCGTATCTATATTTGGACAAACGAACCTTTGGAATAACTAACCCTATTTCATTTTCAAACCAACCCTTGGAATAAGAAACCATATTTCATATTTGGATTAGCAAACTTTCGGAATAATGAACCTTTGCTATAATGCTACAAAATTTCATGTTCGGCTTAACGAACCCTATTTCATTTTCTGATTAACATTTACACAGGTATAGGGAATGTGTGTGTTTCGGAATAGCGAACCTTCGGAATAACGAACATCATTTGCAGCATGGTGCCTTCAACGCTGCATTTAGCTTACTTGCATCAATGAGAAATGAAAAAGTGTCTGTAATTACCTTTCATTATGTGACAAATTGTTGGTTGACAAATTTTTTGGTTGATAAATTGCTGATACTTATCATGTAACTATGGTGAAAGTTTTCATCGCATTTTACCTTTTCAATGTCTATTTCAAAGACTAAATCATGCCCAACTGCAACAGATTAAATATTTGAACCATGGATCACGCCATCTTTATTGCATCTCAATTTAATCATCTTGCTATGAAGCACAATAAAACTTTAGCCCACAGGACGCAATAGAACTCAATATAATTAGGCAAATGCGTTTTTCCAGCTATTAATGTACATCCCCTAAACACACATCTAAAGCCGCCTGAAAATAATGGAATCGGCATTGTCTTGTCTTGTAGCTTTACTCACTCTTGGCTGATTATCGCTTTCCAAGAAAACTATCATGAGTGTATCAACAATGTTTGCGTAGCAGTAGTCTTTGTGTGTACAGGTATGTATGAAGCTGCATACATTCAGGATTTGCTTCTATGCTTCTGCTGGCTTGTGTAAACTTGGGCAAGCCTGTAGCAAGTCTGGAGACTAAGTTTTGTGTAAAACAAAATGAATGCATGGTGCACTTTAACAGTGATTCACTACACTTTACGACATAATAAGACTTTAATAGGTGTTGCAAATCTACTGATTTTTCTTTGAAATTGTTATCAGAAATTGACTAATTTAGGCGATAAGTTGATTATCAAGAAAAATGGACTTGTATGGAGGAATAATACACGTAAGCCTATGAACGAAAATTGGGACTTCACCATTATCATTGATTTAGCTGATTATTCCACATAAGTGCAGGTGACTTATGTGGAGTTTACTGTAATGAACACCCACAGGAATGCAGACAAATCCAAAACTACATCACTGGTTCAGCATTCCAAGGAACTGGCAGATATCAAGTCAGCATGGTACAGCTCTTGCTCTGCATTACAGTTTACCTGAATACGGCAACCTCACATTTTGCAATTTTGTTACCTCTGCCAAGGGAGGAGGTTATGTTTTCACTGGTGATTGTTTGTTTGTTTGTTTGTCTGCGTGCAATATAGGTCAAAAAGTTGTGAACGGATTTGGATAAAATTTACAAGAAAGGTTGAGAATGACACAAGGAACAGATGATTAATTTTTGGTAGTGATCTGGGAATTTTTAATGGATTTTGTGAAGGATTTTCCATATTATGGCAGGTAGGGTCAATGAATTTGGAGTTCAAGCTGAACATTTTTTTGAGGTTTGCATATGCGCACTCAAGCGCGTGCTCTATTTCTGCTAGGGCAAGGCGTGCTTCGCAGCTGAAGTTGATGATGTTTTTAGAAAAGGCTTCCATACTGGGAAATCGGGCAATACTCAGCATGCATACATGGGCGGAAACCACCGATATATCTATGGAAGAACAAGATCAGCAGTGGAAATGAGCTGCTTGGTGGAGGTTTGTGCTCTCAGAGTGCTTCTCTAGTTTTTAAATGCATTCAGGTGGGCAGCTTTGTATTACACAAGATTAAAGACTGTAACCTCTGTAACACGACGGTAAAAGTTATGGAAGACCACTTGGGTTAAAAATGATATATACCAATGATAATTCACACCGGAAGTTGATTCAAATCTTAATTGAATGCCCCATTCTGGGTTTCCTCCCCATTTTTACATATGTATCAACAAAAGATGTCAGAGCTCAAGTTAGTTTAAATGTTTCCCAAATAGCGAGGCCTGAAAAGTATATATCAGGTATATCATATTATTCAACAAAAGGGCACAATAATTGCTATTGACAGAACAGGCAGAAAAGTTTTTAATATGCTTTTGTATTCATTGCACTATCTGAAGTATAACAAACCCCATGCTACTATCAGTCAAGCCATAACTTGTTTCTTAACTGCCGACTGACAGTATGTGCTTGAAGTTGTAAGGAAATTTGCAAAAGTATTGTCCAGTCCTTCCATGAAGGCCGTGTGATGAAGGCATGAGCTGCATGGTAAGTGATCATTTTTCCTCTACAAAAATATGTTTTTCCTAAATATACTGCATAATCTTATACCCACAGTCATATGAGAGGTATTTTTTTTTTTTTTTTTTGGGGGGGGGGGGAACCAGACCCCTTACACAGACATATCCTTTGGTGGACTAGAATGATAAACCATGTTGCACACAACTGAATAAATATATTTGAAAAAAAAATGAACAACTGCATCTACAAACTCAACAATCTGAAGAAATGGGTGGTACCATTAAAGAGGGAATCCACCCCCAAAAAATAAATAACCTCAAAAAGAGAGAAAGAAAAAAATCCCAACAGAAAATTCCAAAAATGACAAAAATCAGGAAAGAAATAAGGAAAATGTGACATTTTGAAATTTCACATTTTTTCAGAAAACATTTCTTGGTGGTGGGTAGGTCTACAATGGCCAGATTTAAACTTGTGTGGTATCTCTTGTCATGACTTTGATGGAGCGATCACTAAGTACCATTAAACTGTAAATCTGAGTTTTTCAATTTAATCCATATAGGAAGACAATAACTCACCTTTAAATGCCTCTAAAAAATACAGAATGATACAGGGAAGAATAACGGGATACACTTCCACTTCTCAACATCCAATCCAATGACTTGTTTACCTTGAAATTCAACCTCACGTTCTCCCGTTACCACCAAAATGCCACCTTCATTTGAAAAGTGGAGGGAAACAGTTTGCTACATTTTCCGGCTCGTGTTTGACATTTGAGAAGTTGTGTATTTGACATTTGTAACATTCGCTGTTGTGATAGCTCTTCAGGCTGTGTTTTTATACCGAAGAAAATGAATGGACTTGAAACCGGGGAAGGCACATGACAGAGACGGAAAATCCGGCATAAATATGATTTTGCAGGTAAAGAGCGGTCTTCAGTGAAAGTAGTGACAGTCTAAGGATGTTGTCATTAAGTTAGGAACCGAAACTATTTGTCTTACCCTGAGAGGTAAATTCAAGGAATCATTATGCTTTCTTTATCTTTTTACTGGCTTGAAAGCGAGATGCTGTTACCTTTAATCCCTGCCATGGTAAGCTGCCCCGTAGAAAGTACATGAACATGTGACCTAAGGCTTCTAAGTCATCCCGCCGACTTTGCTCTGCAGGAAGAAAGAGACACAGACACAGACAGACAGACAGACAGACAGAAAAAGATGGAGGCAAGAGAAAAAGAATATCCACTTTAGAGACTCGCTGGACACACAAGGTAGCACTCGGTGTAAACAAAGGCTGCGGGAAGATTATAAACATGATGAGCTTCAAAAATGAGTATGGTGGGGGAAGAGACCTGCCTTGGTCTCAAACATCCCTCCCATCCCACATGTCTACATGTCTCCTCTTCACAGGAGACTAATCAGTTCCCCCCTTAAAGGCATAATTTACCATTTGCAGATGAAAGCATTAGTGCTTTAAAATAGTTCTAAAATGTGAGTTAGGGATAGAAACAACCACTGTCAAAATTTGAATCCGTATAATCGATGTCAAGTGTTGTTAAATACACAAAATGTGAACAATAGTTATAATAAAAATGTTTCCAGACTAAACCGTATACAGTTACGGTTTACTGAGAAAAACCCTGATATCTCCTTATATTTTAGGTTTTATTGCAAATATTTCATATGGTAGGATGTTTTATGATACAACAGACCTACACATATGCATCAAATGTGATATCTTGAACATTTTTGAAATCACTGCTCCCAAAGGTAAACTGGACCTTTAACACTTCAAAATTGTATACAATAACAGCAGAAAGGGCACTGTCATTCCTGATTGACTTTCAGTAAAATTCACATTTGTCAGTGAACCTTGAAAACATGAAAAGAACATGACTTCACAGAAAGATAACAAATAATGCTGTTTAACACACTACACTAAATATTCATCATTTTGTAAGCACAGTGAATAGGCTATAATCTAATCTATCAAAGATACAACACTGACATATTAAAAACAGCTCAAGCCCACAACATTGCTGATTATCTCTCCTGTAATGTATACCTATGACTAACTGCCACGTAGTGTCTTCCCTGGCTATGTAAAATGATAGCTAATGTTACTGTCTCCAAAAATGCCTGTTGTTGACGTACCAGCCTGACATGTACATGAATAACATCTCACGTTACCTTTTACTGAACGAGTAGATGCTGATATGATACGCATTAAATCTGTGGCTAACACTGTGTATTGATTCTCACACACTGGAGGAGCCCCTTCGGAATCCTAGTTCTTTCTACCTTTGCCTCATAACATGTAGATACCCATACAGTCAGTCTATTCCTCCCCCCCCCCCCATGCCAGTTTTCATAACCTTTTCTAGTATAAAGCAAGCTAATGTTCAACTGTCCATCCAACCCTTTGACATACCATGGCATTTCTTAATACCCTTACCTAAATATGAGCTCATAAATTGATCTGACCCTGTCTAAATGCCAAATCTTTCAACCTGTGCCTACATGCCTGTTGCTCCTCATAAATTGGTCTGTGGAAAACCCTCTCCGAATGCCGGTCCTTATTATTACCTTTGCCTAAATGCGTGTTGATACTCATATATCTGGCCGTGCCCGTCAGGCTCTTGTGCTCCCGGTAGGGTATATGCTTGTTGGTCTCGGGGTCAATGTACTCCTTGGCCAGGCCAAAGTCGATGATATGGATGACGCCCTGTGTCTTGCTGGAGCTCCGACCAATCAGGAAGTTCTCCGGCTTGACGTCGCGATAGATGAGGTGTTTTGTATGTACATATTCTATTCTGTGTAGCTGTGGAGACAATTGAGCAAGAGAGAGAGAGAGAGAGAGACAGATATGATTAATGTGCAATAACTACACAGTCTGATACATTGCAATACAATTTAACATAAAGACAAAAAGAGAAAAAGAAATAAATTATCTGCAGAAGTGCTGCAGATAATCACCTAACAAATTGTAATAACTTGATTCACATCACCAGCCTCCCTCCATAAAAAAATAGATAATACACATAAACCAATATACTGATTGCATGAAATATACACAAATTCTCAGCTTCAGTTCATACTACAAAATATAAATTGTGTTTGAATAGACATGTATGATAAATCAATTCAACTAGGCAATGTAAACCATGTATAGGTTTGTATTCAAATTTTGTGCATGCTATACTCGTCTTGCATTCAAGATGCCATGATAATCCCCCAAAAAGCTTTATCTCTACAATTTTTGTCAAACACAGCAACTACAGGAAATATGCCACCTGAATTCTCAAAATACAAAAATGCACTGATTTACAGCAAATACAGTGGGCTGCTTTTAAAGGGAAGACAAACCCAAAGAGCAATGTGGATTGAATAAAAGCAGTAACATTAGTAGAAGACATCAGTGAAAGTTTGAAGAAAATCGGACAATCGATGCAAAAGTTATGAATTTTTAAAGTTTTGGTGTTGGAACCGCTGGATGAGGAGACTACTAGAGGTTATGACGTATGAGAGGACCACAATATAAGGGAAATATAAAAGGAATTCCACAAAAATTCACTTTTCTAGCAAAATGAAAGACTTCTTGACTAACCGCTTTCAGAAAGCAGGGGAAATAAGTGCTACCCCTAACATATGTCAGTATCAAGTTGATGGAATATGTAATTTTCATGAAAATTGAATTTTCATTGAATTCCCTTTTTATTTTCTTTATATTGTAGTCCACTCATACGTCATAACCTCTAGTAGTCTCCTTGCCCAGCAGTTGCAACACCAAAACTTTAAAAATTCATAACTTTTGCATCGATTGCCCGATTTTCCTCAAATTTTCACTGATGTGCTCTATTAATATTACTGCTTTCACTCAATCCACATTGCTCTTTGGGTTTACTTTCCCTTTAATCAGAGGGACACTCTTCATAGATTTGGAAAGGTGGACAAAAACTTGCCAATCACTGGGGAATCATTTCTCAGGACTGGTGAGTATTAACCCATTGAGGATGAACTGATTTTGCTTTATCACACAATTCCCACAGACACCTGCCCAAGTATACTCGCGACTAGTCTTCAATGGGTTAATAAGACTCATGAGTATGCGGTGAAGCGAGAGTCTTGCAAACAGGAAAACTGCTGCAATTTAGAGATGGGAGGTGTGCGCTCACATTGTGTTTTTGAAGCTGGATGTGGGAGGGTAGCCATTATGGCTACTTGCGTACGTCAAACTGGGTGTGGTCAAAAATACATATAATTGGGAATGATCATTCATTTGGTATAAAATCACAAAACATGAAATGGAAAAAAGTTTATGGAGTAGAAAATGACCAGAATCATGACTGGAGGAATACAACATGAAGAAAACACATGGATTATGAAGGCACTTATTTTTGTAATTTTCCCCTTGTAAAACACAATAGAAAAGAGCAAAGAGAGAAATCCCTTCTGAAGCTCCCAGTTACATAAACAGCTACTAGTGAAATATCAAAGGCTTTCACTGAGGTGGATGAATTTGTCAATTTACATTTAATTTTTTGAATTGACAAAACTGTTTTACAGAGTCCATCTCTGATGTGAAGTTTGACTTTGTAAACATAAATAATTGACCAGAAAGATTAAGTACCTCACAGTGGGGAGAAGTATTATGAGAACTTAGCAGCTGTACTTCTTCAATTTGCATTTCAGTGATTGAGTAAAAGAGAGGGGAAAAATAAAGGAACATAGACAGCACACACAAATATGACACACAGGACATAAGTTCACTCACATGTGTATGAAGATATTTGTGGGTAAGTTAATAAAATATACTATTCTAACAGCCCATTTCAAGATGGCATATCCCAGAATCGGGAAGAGATGAATTGTTCATCCAATCGGCTGGCACTTACCAGTTGTATCGACAAGAGTAGGACTGTTTTGAGGGAGAATTGTCTGTTACAGAGATCAAAGAGATCTTCCAGGCTTGGTCCGAGGAGTTCCATGACCATGGCGTTGTACTTCCCACAGGGGCCAAAGTAATGCACTTGGGGGACACCTTCTGCAGATGGGAAGAAAAGGATATGGCGAAGAGATGAATCTACGATCCACTTTTTATCATTTTATTTATATATGAAGAGTTCCTTTCCAGAAGGTGCTAAATCTACTTCTGACGGTATAAAAGGAAAGAAAAAAACAAAAACCTGGATTGTTATTTCACATGCTTGTAAGTGCTTTCGTGCAATAACTTTACGTCCCACAATAGTACCCAATAATAGGACAAAGAAAATGTGTCTTGGAAAAATGTATGTGTCTACACAGATTTCAAAGAATATAGAATAAAATATCCCGTTTGCGGCAGTTTAAGCATTGTTAAGGGTTTTTCTAACTTGTAAACAAATCAGGCAAATTATTTTCAACCATTTCATATATCATAGACAAGATTATTCATTAACGCAATTGTTTTCATAAAAGAAATTTACCATTGACCAACGCAGTTTTCATGATTTACCAGGGCAAAACCCGGCACAATTTTCGCCGATAAGGGCGATATGCGATGTAGTATTTCTGCTTGCGGCACGATGTACAATCCCTATGCAATACGCGCGTGCTCCGCGATCTTTAGTTGAACGCCTTCACATGTCTCGCGAACATTGCGTAAGCGCCAATTCCCATTGCGAAAGCACGTGAAAATAGCGCGCGCACATGCATTGGCCGCAAACAAGATCGCAATTCTGGCGGAGTTGTTGATGTCTTTCTCGTGTTTTTCTCATTTTTTTTTGATGGTAACATCCACTTTCCGTGAGGATATGTTTTCAAAATCCATGAACATCGAGAAAACAACAAAAAATCCAGTTTCTTGGACCATTGTTTCTTAACTGTTATGTTAAGAAGTACCGAAAATTTTATTTTGGATGCGATATGTTGTCATTTAGGTGAAAAAATTTCACTTTCGTCAGAGATCGTGCCCATTTTATCGGTTGGTTTTTGTTGATTGCTAGTGTGTTAGTATATGTGTAGTGTGCATGTAACAGTGCAGTGCTGTGTTTGACGGTATATTACAGTGTATGCTGTACCTGCCGCGAACGGCTGCACGGCCGCATACTGCCGTAGTTGATATATATATATTTTTTTTTTTGGGGGGGGGGGGAGGTTGTGGATTTAGCACCTTTGGGAACAGAAATTTTAACAGTGATGAACAATGTGTAAATGTTGTTTTGTCTTAGTGACAAGTTTTTGTGACTTTGTCTATTTTTCTGGGATGATTTATTATTGCTACACATTCTCCTCCTGTTTTCTCAATCTCTCAAAGAATTCATATGTATAGAAATGAAACATTCACAACTAATAATCAAGTAATATGTGGGTCATCTGGAAAGCTATACAGGCAGGAAAGCCAGCCAGCCTGGCCTATACTCTGGGGTCAAAGTGCGGTCACCCAAGCACAAGGCTTTCTCATTGGATCCTGTTGGATTTGGTACCTTTTCGAGCAAAACTAAGTTTTCATTGCCCGATATCTCTATTTTCTAACAAGAAATTTAGTACTTCAGAGAGTTTACTGTATTGGACTGCTAAAATTGATTATATCCTCTTGAAAGAAACTCTATACAATTTATCTTTCTTTCTATCTGCCCTATATATTTTTCTTCTTTTTTATCTTTTCTCATGAACTAGTGCATTCACCCTATGATAATATTCTCCTTCCTGTCCATGACTAGTTCAATAGTTTATTGTACAGAAAAGTTGACAGATATGATATAAACAAACCACAAAATCTAATGACAACAGAAACCAAAATGAACTGAAATATGAATAAAGGCGATGACAACAACAACATATGAAATTGATATCAACATAATATTTTTACTTTCTATGTGTTTAAACTGTGAATTCTAATTAACGCATCATGAAAAATTTGTCATGCACATGTACTGGTTTCCATCACAGGTTCTGGCCAGCTAGTGTCAATTTTCAATGATGCTCACACAAGGTTACTACCCCATATCTAAGTACCAATATTCAATTCAACATCTCTTAGTTGTGATGATCTGACTAGTGGAATCAATAATATGTCACAAATAATCAAATTGTGTTCAAAAGGGGGGGGGGGGATCAGATTCATACCACTAAGACCTAATGATAGTTATCTCATCACTTCTGTTATTCTTACAGATGTTTTACTGGATAAAAAATAGAAGTGATTTCTACAAGGACTACAGCATGATATCTTAATCAAAAAAGCAAATGACCCACTATTTTCCTTTACCTCTCTAATGCCAAATTCCTTGTTAAAGAGCGACACACACACACAGCTTTCGCATGTACTCTACAGGTATCACAAATGTAATACTTACTACCATTATCAATAAATTTGACTAATAACTATTATATCCTATACTGTGATTGGTCTACACAGCATCATGTGACCAAACATAATACTGCGTGATGCTGATGAGCAATGTTGAAAACAAAACGCCGAAGGAGAAAAACATGCTATATCATGATGTAACATTCATTGTATATTGCACTATACCATGAACATTACGTCATATTGATAAAATGATAGATCGATGTGTTTTTTTCATTGATAGCGTGTGTTAAATGCTATGGGCATCTATCTCCCAGACCACCCGTGTAAATCACATCCATCGCCATACACAGAATGTAAGGACTAGAGTATAAAAACATCTTCATTTCAACAAATTTACTACCTTTTTTATGATCAGTAGGAGGAACATAAAACATACAATTTATATCACGCACTGTCTTGGAGCCATGAGTGAAACTATGGATTCCTTGGTGTCAGAAAATGAATTTTTTTCTTTGGGGCTGCACCCCTCTTGCCCCGTCAGAATCTATAATTTCAACAAGAGCCCCTCTGTGCATGGTATATCTATTTACTACGCACACAATTAATATTTCCTCTACCTGCTACATCATATTACATATTCTTCCTTTGACATCAGTTGGCATGCTAAGTGGATCGAATCTGGGGTGAAAGATATTTGCACACACATACACAAATTAAATCCCAACAAGCTGAATGCAAGAAACTAATATTCTGACATGTTTAACTCACAGCGATTCCATTGTGTTTCCTCCTCCTCTTCAACATTTATCTGCCAGAAATATGACTAAATACTTCCAATTTGTGTGAAAATATTCATCAACTGACATTTCCAAACAAGTCCTCTACCATAACGACTCGTATGGTGCATCAATTCTGCCATCATGGCCATCACAATTTCTCGGAAAAGCATCATTGGTGGAATTCACCCACTATTGCTTGTCACACAGGCCCCTCCTACAATAGTAAGGTCCTCCATCAGAGCAACGCTACCTCCTCTCTAATTCATCCAGTGAATATCATTTACATTGAAATCTTGATTACACTCTGCTGTCTTGGGGTATTAATATTACTGTAACTCAGCCATGAATCACCATCTCCCAAACACACACACATACATGTATATGCACAAAAAGACACACACACATTCAGCGCTCCTCATGATGCATTATATCGGTAAGCCTTTTTTGACGTGACCTCTCAGTAAGAAGGGATTGTTGGAAGGGACAGGGGCAGCTTTGCAACTGGGGAAATGGGTAGGGTGACCCATTTAGCATCGCTCCCTGGTTCTTCGGGCTCAATGGTGCTCACACTTTTTCTTTTTTTTTTTTTACACCACAGGTAAACACTTGCAGTATAGATTGTCCAGTTCCTGCAGAGTTCTAGTACAGAAGATTTATTTTGAGAAAAACTGGCCACAGTTTGTTCAAAACAGGAGCTCACGCAAATTTTTTTTTTCTCTCTCTCTCTCTCAATAGTGTACTCTAAGGAAAAACATACAGTCAACTTCGGATACCTCGAATTCGTTGGGACCGAAGAAAATGGTTCGAGGTACGTGAAATTCGAGGTACGCGAAATTCGAGGTACGCGTACGTACGTCGAATTTTCTTCGACTTATCCGACGTTTATCGATGTTCAACATGGTATCTGTTATAGTGCCTACCGATTGTTTGCATGCTTGTCAATTGGAATTGAATCAACTTTTATGTCAATGAATTGAATGAAAATCGGAATTGAAATCAAAATGTCAGAAATGAAGATTTTGGTGGCCCTGTCGCGCCACCAAAAAAAGTCATATGTTTGCCTTTACTTTTGAAAATGAACAGCGGTAACAATCGGCTCCGTAAGATACTAAAATAAATGTCGGATGTTTGCTCATACTTTTGGAAATGAAAAACGATAAGACTCAGCTCCGTATGGTGCTAAAACTAACGTCAGATATTTGATTTTGCGTTCGGAAATGATTAAGGACAACATTCGGCTCCGGAAGACGCTGAAATAAATGTCGAATATTTGCTTTGACGTTCGGAAATGAAAATCAATATTCAACTCCGTACGATGGTTAGATAAGTGTCGGATGTTTCGATACTTTCGAAAGGAAATAACAATAACATTCGGCTCCGGAAGATGCTGAGATAAATGTCTGATGATCGCTTTTATGTTCGGAAGTTCCAGTAATATTCTGCTCCATACGATGCTAAAATAGCTGTCTGATGTTTGCTTTTAAATGTCGAAATGAATAACAGTAACATTCAGCTGCGTTCAGTGGTAAAATTAATGTTTGATGTTTGCTTTGACGTTCGGAAATGAGTAACAATAACATTCAACTCCTTACGATGATAAAATAAATGCTGGATGTTTGCTTTTACGATCGAAAGTAAATGGCAATAACATTCAGCTCCGGAAGATGCTAAAATACATATTGCTTTTACGTTTGGCATGTTTGAAAGTGAATAGCAGTAATATTCTGCCCCATATGATACTAAAAAAAGTATTGGATATTTGCTATTACATTTCGAAATGAATAACGGTAATATTCAGCTACGTTTGATGGTAAAATAAACGTCTGATGTCAGCTTCGACGTTCAAAAATGAAAAACAGTAACATTCGGCTCCGTTCGATGATAAAATAATATTGTCAGAATGATTCATTTAACTTTCGGAAGTGGACAGCCGTAAAATTCGGCTCCGTACGATGATAAAATAAATGTCGTATGTTTGAAATGAATAACGGTAATATTCTGCTTCGTACGATGCAAAAATAAATGACAGATTGTTGCTTTTACATTTGGAAATGATTAACGGTATTAATCCGCTCAGTTATAAGATGCTGAAACAAATAGCGGATGTTTGCTTTCACGTTTGGAAATGGATAAGGATAGCATTCAGCTCCGTAAGATGCTAAAATGAATGTCGGTTGTTTGCTTTTACATTTAAAAATGATTAACAGTATAATATTCGGCTCCGTAAGGTGCTAACAGACTAATAAATGTTGGATGATTGCTTTTACAATAAGAAATGAATAACGGTAACTTTCGGCTCTTTACAATGCTAAAACAAATGTCGGATGCTAACAGATGTCGGCAAATGCTCCCACTTTTTCATTTCAAACGTAAGTTTTGACCTCCTAAATTTTTAGGTATCAACTTTTATAATAATCTATACGCCTATTTGCTAAATCTTAAAACACAAAATAAGATGATTGGATTTTCTGATTTTAATTTCGAGTAAATTCGACCACCAAAAAATAAAAATCAGTGATACTGGTGGCCCGATAAAAGTTAGTGTGGAGCCCTGTCTATTCTATTCTTTATTATGCTCGGCCTATACTTCCACATCATATTCCACAATATTTTCATAATCGCATTGCTGGAAAAAAAAAAAAATCAGTGCTTGCGTTCTCGGGGAAGAATAAATTAAACATACTTCGTGAAAGGCAAAAAAAAAAAAAGTTAAAAAAGGGCACTACGCAGGAGATCGATGTTTGGACAGTAGACTGTGATTAATGCCAAGATATTATAACTGTCAACACCCAACACCTACGCAGGTGCGCCACGACGGTTTAGAAATCTACGCGCGCGGTATGACTATCATGATCAAGAATTAAAACACAGTGGTTAAAGAAAAGAAGATGATGGGCAGAGCGTAGTGCTATCGTAAGCACTCCATTGGCAAGGGTGCTATGTGCATACCGTGTACGTATGTAGGTAGGTGTTGGGGATTTTTCTTGTCAGCTGTGTACCGGGTATTTCTTTGGGCGCGCGATTGTTCTGGTCGGGAATATTTACAGTCGAGTGTGAAAAGATTTGTGACGTCTTCTTCGCTGTCCACGCGCGCTTAATCGGAGATGCTGAGTGATGTTGCAATTCGATTCGAGCTACATGCTGGGAAAAACAATAAGTTGATTAAGATCGGGACAGTAGATTTCACTTCGAGGTAACCGAACTTCGAGTTATTTCTTCGAGCTACGCGAATTTTAATACACGGAAACTCCATAGGAACAATCGGGACTTTCATTTTGCCCCCGAGGTAAGTGATATTCGGCTTATCCGACGTCGAGGTATCCGAAGTTGACTGTATAAACAAATTTATACTCTGTTCTTCACATGATTTTTAACACAATCTGTCTTTTATGAGTTTTAATGTGTCTTTTTTTTCCATCAGATTCTTGCTCATATACCTTTGGAAATGAATGTCTTCATAATAATAACAGCTACAAGCAGTAAAAGAACAATGGAGTTTCGCAACATTTTCTGATAGACTCCTTGAACCATGAGCATTCAAGCTCAAATACATACTCGAGTTCCTTGAAATGTATTGGGCAAAAAAGTGCAGTACCTCTCCATGTATTTTATTGTGTTTAAGTTTTTGAAAGTGAAAGTATTATTCCTGGTTCTGTTCAGAGTTGCTCACTGTAAAATAATGATTAATGCTTGACTTGTGATCCATGTTCAAACTCAGCAGGTGTGACCTGCATTTCTTGTGCAAAGGTGAAATTTGGCCTAAAATGTTTCCTTTTTGTAAACTCAGCTGCATTGCAAGTCACTGTAGTAATGGCATACCATGTGTGATTTCTTCATTCCTATCGTTCAGATGATCTAAAATAGTCTTTGTGCCACACCCATTTGTTTGTTTTCTTAACTACCCGGTATAAGGGAGTGTAATATCAATAATAGAGCCATTCACACTTATGGTGAAATTGCACAATATTAGGGTGGCTGTTCAAACTTTGAATAAATTACACATGCAACATTTGAGTGTGGATCCTGTCACAAAAGATCACCAGTCGTACAGCAGTGTATTTCTCAACATGATCTGATACATTCCCTGTCTTCTCCCTGTAGGAGATATGCGTGCGAACAATGCTTACCTCAGAGAGGTGTACTCTTGGGCCAGAAATATCACAATATTTCAGAAATGAGAACGATACCAACTGAAATACAGCGGTATCTATTACTGTGGTATTTAATACCTTGGTATTCCAATATGAATGTACCTTATCAAAATGTGATGCTCTAATGCTTGAAAGTATTTAAAATGTAACAGGAGGGAAAATAAAGCTAAACTACCTTAGAAAAAAATCAGGACTACTGTACATGTTTATTATGATCTGTACAACAAAAAGAATGACAGCAGCAGAGGGTAACCAGAGATTGACTAGCAGCATGATGGAAAATGTATTCAAGGGATAAAGCAATGGGCAATTTGATGAAGGAGCTAAGAAAATTATTGTTAGTATTTAAAAAATACATAACCTGAACGAAAAAGATACCAAACGCAGAAAAAAAATGAAAGAAGGGTGCAAAGAAAGAACAATATTATACTGTCTGTGATGGCAAAGTATGTTTGAGATTAATACTATGATGTAAAACACATCAGGCAGTATATTATACCTGTATATGAGTCCCCCAAAACACGGCACAACCTCTGAGAGACGTTCTGCGTTCACCCCAGACGATGGGGATTCTATTACGGTCTAAGCGTCTGGGGTGACTTTGGGGTAAAGATTGTGCTAAATAGCCTAGCTCGAGTCTAGCACAACCTCCACGAGTTATGAAGACTTGCGCTAGATGAGGAGACTTTAAATGGTCTTGGGGTGAACACTGCACACTCTTCTGGTGAACCGCGCTGTTTATGTCAGAGTGCACATAAATGTATGTGCGCGTGAGAAACTGCCACCTCTCTCAGGGAGAAACGCCCGCCCGCTGGTTTCCACAGAAACGTATGCCAACGTCGCGCAAGATAACTTGGGGACTCTTTAACGTGTGTCTCCCTCACCCCAGTTGAGTTAGTATTTTTTAAAAATGCTTGTTTTCATCTGGCATGTTATCTGGGTGTCCTCCTGAGGTCCTCCTAGGCAGGAGAACTCTAAATGGGGTATTTGACCCACTGAAGACTAGTCCCGAGTATACTTAGGCAAGTGTCTATGGAAAATGTGTGTTATAGGAAAATCAGCTCATCCTCCATGGGATAATAGTGAGATCTTTTCTGTCTCCTCAAACAGCCCTCAAAGTACAGCGCATATGGTCTTGGAGACAGACTTCATACGCACACCAGGCCCCGATGAACTCCGCAATAGCCCAACTGTGATGACTCACTGCACGAATGAGGTGATGGGCCGGCTGACAAACACTGATTGTCCGTGGTCAAACACAATGAGACTTGCAGAATGAGGACACTCATGACCATCCCCCCCCCCCTCTCTAAAGAAAAACAGTTTGTGCAACTGTCCAGAGCAAGTAACTCCCCCCTCCCATCACATACACATCACATGGTTCGATAATATTTAGTCAACACATGGTTAGACAATATTTAGTCAACACATGGTTAATTTCATCCACGGTACATAGTCTACATACATTTCTGACTAAAATGTCAAAGTGACAGTGCTCAGGCAAAAGCAGCACACACACACAAAAAGGACAACTGCAGACCCCATGGGATTTCCCCCTCGTACAGATACACATACTCAACTTCTCACATCATGAGAGTTAACATGTGATACTGATTCGATGAGATTTCACTGTTAAAAGCAGCTAGCCAATGGAAATTCCAAGCCAGTCTCTACGAATGAGAGAAGTCAATACAATCTGCAAACTAGAAATGGAATGGGAGGGTGGGGGACATTTTACTTGAGCAAGACAAATATATGTGTTTGGGGCCTTCTTCAACCGATGCTTACATCATATGACTCATTCTGCGCAAGCCTGAGGAAAAAAAAAACCAAAGACCCCAAGAAAGATAGATAGTTCCATTCCGCATGAATGTGACAGAGCACATGAATGTATCGCACCGCATAACGAGCGACCCAAGCCCTCTGCTCGGTCGTCAGGGGGAGGGAGGAAGGAGACGAAAACCAGTCTCGTGCAATCATTGCACTCTGGAGATCAATAACTCAAACACAGAAGCGCACTGGCTGATGCACTTTGTGGTAGCTCCACAACGGGAGGAGGAAAGCACCATTCAAGTCAACCATAGTCACGGTTAACTGGCGCTCCGTTATGAGGACCAAAAAACTTTGCAGAAGAATCACTCGCGTAATACGAACATACACAAAGTGCCGCCAGCTGGAATAGATTTCTCCTCTATCAAGTGAGACAAATCATGTAGACGTTCCATCGGTGCAATGCTGCGCGAGTAAAGAACTGTAAGCAGCCGAGGATTTTATGTTGCGATTCTTGATCACAAAATCAATTACCGCTCACCCGCTTGTGCCGTGAAGCATACAAATGGACATTTCATGAATCAACTCCTCGACAGGGGGACTGTCCTCTTTAAATTCAGTACGTCGAGTTTATGAAGGAATAAACGCATAGCATCATGCTTCACGTGACAATTCCCTAACACGATTTTCACAGTCACAATGCACACATTTTCAAGATAGCACACCAAGCCAAAAATTCTGATTGTGGTGGGAGAAGACAGGATTCTACAACATTATTACAAAAAACAAAACAAAAAACCAAAAAAAAAATACGTGAAGATGATTACAGCATATGATAACAACACAGAAAGATATGCAGTCTCTTCTCTTTCTCTTTCGATTCTTTTACCACCTCGTTTCCATGACAGGTTTCTGTCTAATGATGGCCGATCGGCAATAGAGTCAGTTAATACTGCAGACATCAACTTGGCATCTCTCCCGTAATACACACACACACACACACACACACACACAGGAAATGGTTTCTTACTTTTATAAAAAAAAGTCTTGACTTTGCACATAGCACATATGACAGAGAAAGAGAAAAATAAAGAAAGGAAAAGCAGGTGCCCTTGTACCTGCTGCTAATTTGCCTCTAATTTGTCTCCGTTTTTCCCTCCTTTGCTATCCTTCTGTGATAATATAAAACCAATGAGGACAGAGGTATACAGGGGGTACTTTAGCACCAAATAAATACTTCCTGCCCTAGTTGAATTTAAAATTAGCAATCATCGGTTGTTCCAAGCTGATGCTATTTCAGAGTTTTTTTTTCCTCTCTTTTTTTTTTTAAACTGCTAAGGCAAAGAAAACAAGAGAGGAAAACGGGGTCAATGAATAATGCAACATGATTTACAGACACTTGTCATTTCCTCACCTACTCAAGAATGCAACTGTTGCACCTATTACCATAAGCAATTTAAACATTGCCGTTCCGTGTTTTCATCTTGGTCAAATGCATCACAATCCACAAACAGCTTGACTGGATGAGAGAATAATAGTAACATTACACTCAAGCTTTTATCAAATGGCGGCATGACACTGATGACTTTATAGCATGCCGTCAAAGAAAGCGTAAATGTCTTATCAGATTGATACACGTAAACATGTTCATTATTATTAAAGACATTATTTACCATTTGCAGATGAAACAAAAACCCAGCTCTAGTGCTTCAAAATACTTCTAAAATGTGAGTTAAGGATAGAAACAACCAATATAGAATTTTTAATCAGTGTGATCTTTGTTCAGTAAATACAAAATGTGAACAATAGTTATAATAAAACTGCTTCTAGAAGAAACCGACTACAGTTATGGTTTATTGAGAAAAACACTATCTCACTATATTTCAGGCTTTATTGCAAAGTTTTCATATAGTTGGATGTTGTGTGGTACAACTGACCTACACATATGCATCAAGCGTGATAACTCGAGCATTTTTTTTTTTTTTTTTTTTTAAATCACTGCTCCCAATGGTAAACAATATCTTTAACATTTCAGATTTCTTGATTGTAAATGACTATCAGTATGACTGGAAATGTGAGCCAGATACACAAACTGGTGAAGAAACACTTAATCCTGAATATGGATCAGGTTTTATAAGACATTTACGTAAAACCACTTCTAGCCTGAACATGATATCACCCTAATACTGAAGATGATGATGACAATGATGATGGTGAAGAGGTTGACAATGATAATGATAATAATGACAACAATGACAATAAATAAACCAATCACCTGTCAAGAGCCATACATCTAAAGTAGTCAAAGGAGTGAGTCCTGCTCGTTTTTCCCCACGATATTCATTTGTCTCGCTCACAAAGGCATCTCACACATAATGCAGACCATCATGATTACTTCAACAATAATGCCGATAATTCATGAGGAGAAAACCCAATGACAATACCCTGCTCCGATTTCCCCTACGAAACCCCTCACTTCTCAAAATTACCCCTCCAATGCTGTCTGTTTCGTCATGACCTCATCAGCTCTTTTGGCAATCCCACACCATTGCTGTCACATTACTACCCGTGAATGCGCCGACTTAAAATAAGCTGCATAGAGCTTCATTGTATTGTACAAACTACATACACACACTGTATGTGTACGACATGAAATATGTTGGGGTGTACTGTGACAATAGCAAACACCAGGACAAGACACTACATGATCATCATTATTTTTTTCCCCTTCTTCTCTCCCTCAACCCTGTTCTGGAAGAAATCATTACCACTAAAGATATGTGAGGAAGAGTTGAGGAAATGCACATCGATCCCAATCGCTGGAGGCAAAGCCTTGTTGCCAGGGAGCGCATCGTGGGAATTAATGGTATGATTAACAATATGCGTATCCTCAGGTGAAGATGCATAATTCTGACTGCGAAGACGCGCGCCACGATCCGCCACCCAAAACAAGAGCTCCTTCCAGGCCGCCATCCAGCACCTGCCACACACCACACTGGGGGTGCTCTAAGTATTCATGCTGCACAAAAGCCTAGCAACCCAGATGTATATGAACCGAGTTTCAGACTAGAGTTTATTTCTCAATGCAGTTGAGGTATTGCTAATGCTTTTTTTACTTTTTTTTTTTTGGGGGGGGGGGATTGTCAACTCAAAAGACAGTGGTTCACTGTAGAATAAATAGTAATGTGTAAAAAGAAATATTAGTTACTATTCTTGCTGCAACATCTAACATTACATTTTTTACTCCATTATCACAAGATGGTTGGTAAAATCTCTAGGTATTCAAAGTGACTGCCAAATTTTGTTTCTCACGAATAATAATACAAAAAAAGCTGGAATCATAGAGAATATCATAAGAAGGAACACTTCAAAAATCCATGCAATACTCTCATAAAGAAAGTGAATGACAAAGTATGAATGACAAAGTACTTTTGATTCTCACTAATAAAAAAAAAAAAAGGATGGAGATCATTAAGAATATCATCAGAAGGAACACTTTGAAAATCTATGTTTGGTTAGCCAGTGGAGAGTCTCAAACAGAAATAGTACATTGACAGTAGCATGAGTGATAACTTTTGTTGTGAAAGTATGACAACACTGAACAAACACTAAACAATTTGGCATTATTTTTTCATTTGAAAGTCAATTGGGAAACCCCCGTATGTTTAAAGAAAATGTAGGGAAATTCATATAGTTGCCGTCCTCGTTACACATCAATTGATACTTATCACTCATAGTGCAGGAAATGTCTGAACATTTTACTCTCTTTCCAACAAAAGAAATTATATTATTTTTTTAAATTTCATTTATTCATTTATTCATTTTTACAAAGAGTCCAAGTATTTTTTAAGACAAGCTCTTTTCATATCTTCATACACAGAAGCAGTCAATAATTTCACATATATCATGCACATATTCAAATCACCAAAAAACATATCTGTGGTTATTGTGTAGCACCTATCTGGCACAGCAACTGAGAATATTTCAGAAGAGGCATCAAAATCATACGACGTACATATTGAGACAACAAAACTACTGGGTGTCTACCGGTTAGAATATCAGAAAATGATTATGTGGCAGGCAAACGGTCTATACTCTTTGTTGTTATGTACACGGTCTGTGGCAAGTTTCCAAGAATTTGGTTAAATTTTGCAAATCAGCAATGACAAAGAGTAATGGGAATAGCATAAGCATCCAGTCAGAACAATTCTCTTTGTTAAAAAAAACAAATATTGTTATAACCTTAGCTAATAACACCCTCCCCACTATCCCACCATAGCTTTTCAGTTTCCTTTGTGCAAGTCTACATGTCGAGGAAGTGACTGTAAATATCTAAAGATACTCATCAGGTTGCATAGCAACGATCTATGATGATCATGTCCAGACACTTAATCTGATGAAGAGTGTATTCTGTAGGTTCTATGTGTTCCACACACAGCAATCATTCATGTGCATCATGCTCAACTTCAGAGTAATCACGGGACAGCCTCACACCCTTTGAATCCATGGGACTACTCCCTTCCCAGCTTTTGTCTGAAATGACAACCTTGTAGCAATGCTCAATGATGCTCTGAAGTATTACCAACACAAAGTACTATTGGTGGGACTGGCCTCGCACCCCCCCCCCCCCAACCACCACCACTGATATTATGCATGGCTTGTTGACCATGTTGCCCAAGTATTATTGTACAACAGTGAATTATTCCAGTGAAAATGTCTGGAGGACATTACCATACCACTTATAGTATTGAAAACACTTCACGTTTGGGAATGTACTGACAGCAATATGCACCAAACAATTGCTGCATACAATCTCCTTATAACAAAAGAGCTGTGTAGATTACATAGACATGAATATTACGTGGACATGAGGGGATAGTACATTAGATGGATTAATATTCTGTGAAAATGTAGTTTACTTGAGTACACCTCAAAAACTGATGATTCATGGGGTCCTGTTCTCCAACAGAAGCATGACTCTGACATGCTATTGGAATAAAAAAAGGTTATCAACTAACTGTTGAAAAACAACCCCAAAGAAAAAAAAAAAATAACAGACCCCACCCGTAAAGAAAATTCATGTACAGACAAGAAAAGGAAGGACAGGAAAATTACATAAAGACCAAAGTTTCAGCAATCGGAATACTTTCATTATTGAATACTAAAATCCTGCAAATCCCAAAGATACATTGCATCTATGTCTCTTTTGGCCCTTCTTGGTAAACAAAATCTGCAGATTTTTGTTTCAAAATATCTGATTCAAACAATCCTGAAATACCATCATCAGTTCAGAACAGAGTTCAGCTCATTTCCTCAAAGGAAGTACTGTCACCCAACACTTTGCCTAATCTTGAAAAACTGAGCTTTTATATTTAAATAATATTTTCTTGTTTTGTTGGGGAACTCCCTTTTTGAAATCAGAATATTTTGATTTGTTTGTTTGTTTGTTTTTTTTGGACAATCTGTTCAAAAGTTGGGAATTTTTGAAGTTTTCGATACCACAGAAACTGGGTAAGAAGAAAATGTGCAGCAAATTGTAATGTTACAGTTTGACAATATAAAGAGAATCCCATAAATTTTCACCAAAAAAAAAAATAAATAAAAATGAAATGGAGTCAAAAGGGGCCTGCGCTTTTGATCCCACCAGAATTTTCATCAGAGGCAAATGACCCAAAAAATGAAAAGTACACATTCCTTCCACTTGTCAATTGCAAATGTTTGGGGTAATACAATTCCCCCTGCCTTCTAAAAGAGGTAAGCCAAGTGCCTTTTCATTATGCTAAAAGAAAAAAGAAAATAGGTTGATTTCTCTTTATATCTCATTCATACAGTTGTCCAACTGTGACATCATAAATTGCCATTTTCTTCTTTATCAGCAACTGTGGTAACAAAACTGAAAAAAAACAAAAACAAACAAACAAACAAACATCACTTTTGAGCATATTGTTCTGTTTCCTCAAACTTTACTGATGTATTCTACTAATACTTCTGAATTCACTCAATCCACATATATATTTGAGTATCACTCTCCTTTAACAGATTCTTATAGATGCCTATACATTCTGAGATGACATGTATTCTGATGCATGTGGAATATTCTTTTCTGCTACTATAACTGTTTTGTAAAAACACATGAGAAATGGGAATTCCATGACCACCACTTCACCACTTTGGCCCTAATTTACAAAGGTGGTTTAATCTTAGATCATGGTATAAATATTAGACCATGGTCTAAAATAAGCATGAAATTACCTTTGACATGCGTGCATACCAATGTGTATTTGTTACTGGATGTCTGTTGGCATGCAATCTGTCAATCGTACTTATGCAAGAGATATTTGCATAAACCATGTTTTAAATTCAAACCACTTTCATGAATTTGGGTCTTTACGTCTAATTTTGGTGAAACTCACAAACCACAATTCTGTTGGTCTGATTGTATTCCATACATCAAAGTCAGCTTGAACATACTGTAAAATGAGGAATCTTCGCGTGCATTTTAATTTTGCGAATTTCGCGAGAGCCGAGTTCCGCAAAATTCAAATGCACGCTCAAGATCTTGTCTACACTGTATGCATTGAATGTTAAGAGGCTACTAGTGAATATTTCATGCTATAAATAAGGCCATCGGCTCCCATTCCTGAAAATTTCATGCCGCAAAAAATATCATGTTTTACAGTAGTGTGCAGTTGCACTTTAAAAAAATTCAAGTGCAGCTGGTAGCCAGAAGAGGAAAATGCAAACTCAGGCAGGCTGGGTGAGGTCTTCCTCCCTACGTGTGCATGATCTCTGGCTGGAAGAACCATCGATTCATTCAACGGGCAAGTTCCTCCTCATAATCACAGGAAAAACAGACATTAACTCCTGGCATCTTCATCTTTCTTGATCTATCTCTTTATTTATCAAATACACAAACACACACCACACACACACACACACACACAAATCTGCAATTCAATTTGGACTGGGCCACAAGCTTTACGGCCTCCAAAATCAAAACATGATGATGCAATATAAGACAAAATAATAACAGTGCCAACAAAAACAGAAACCAGGTCTATGGCGCCATTCACCTTCCTTCTCACAGAGTCATAAATATGCTCTAATTGCCATAGAAAATAGGCAAGTTATCACTTGCTTTTGGAGTTCTCATGTTCACAGTTAATTTGCACACTCTATAATGCTCATTACTTTTAGGACCCCAATGACAATACAATGTACCTACCTGAATCTAGTGTATTGTTTTACAAAGAGATGCAAAGTGTGCAATTCTTGCACTGTATCCTATCAGTTAAAAAGCTGAAGTTACTATGGCAATGGCAAAATAACCCACACCACACATCTGATAGGTTTGTCACATGGCTGCAGTAACTGTAGCCGTTAGTTACAACTGCTGCAAAAGCCATTATGATAAATGGCCCACGGACTAGGAAATAGCAATGTGTAAACAATTGGTCATTAACCCTGACTGTACTTCATTTGCCAACTGGTACAAATGGTCTGGAAACCACTTGTTAATGAACAGAGATTACCTAATCCCCCTAATCCGTATTGAGTCGCCATGGCCTTCCTGTCGGACTGAGGCCGTGTTTATGCTTCCCCTTTTCGGGCCAGAATCAGCGTTTTGAAACGTGATTAGTGCAAAACGCTGTTGCGTTCATGCTCACTTCGATAGAAACGCTGATTCAAAACGCCGATCCAAAACGCACAAAAAGGTGCGTTTACGATCGGCGTTTCTGACTAATCACGTTTGACGGGGAAGCATAAATGCAACAGCGTTTCTAAACGCGTTTAGAGTGACGTCATCTAAACGCCTTTCCGGTTCACATGAAAAAGCGCGCGCCCGGCCAGCCAGCTACCCTTGCCTGTGCAGTTTTCCCATGTACTGTGCATATGCATGTCTTTCCCAGCTGCTCTCCCACGCCAGGCCACCAATCGCAGCACGCCCCCCAATTTGACCTGCCTCTGCTGAGGTCAGCGAAACAATCGCAAACGCTCTTTCCAAGACTCGAAGAAAGTGAGCATAAACAGTGCTCCCGTGAACTGCGTTTTGATTCAGCGTTTTAAATCAGCGTTTCAAAACGCTCATTCTGCCTTCGCAAATTGAGCATTAACACACCCCAAGGCACATTGCTAAATCTGAGAGGGCTTGCTAACTCTACAACTAACTTTACGTCAAATTTAGTAGATGGATTACTGAATGCTGATGTCAAAGTTTGACAAGTTATGCTACATGGCCGAGCCCATAAGTTTAAAGAAACGTGGACCAGGGATTAGAGAGGGCGCTGTTGAATGGACCCATTCTTCAAGGACAAGTTCACCTTCATAGACATGTGGATTGAGTGAATGCAGCAATATTAATAGAACACATCAGCAAGGGTTTGAGGAAAATTGGACAACCCATTTAAAAGTTATGAATTTTTGAAATTTCTGCTTAGTCACTGCTGGATGAGAAGACTACTACAGCTTGTGATGTCACATGTGTACAACTATATAAAGAAAGTATAAGGAAAATTCAAGATATTTTCACTTTTCTCGCATAATAAAAGAACACGTGACTTCCCTTTTTCAGAGGGCAAGGGGAATAATACTACCCTTAACATACGTCAGTGACGAGTCGAGGAAATGTGCACTTTTTTTCAAAAAGCAAAATTTTGTGCAATTCTCTTTATATTTTCCTTATAACATCTTGTACGCATCTGACATCATACACTCTAGTAGTCTTCTCATCCAGCAGTGACTGTGCAGATATTTTGAAATTTCATAACTTTTGAACGGATGGTCTGATTTTCCCCAAACTTTCACTGATGTGTTCTACTAATATTGCTGCATTCACCCAATCCACATGTATAAGAAGGTGGACTTGTCCTTTAAGTATCTGTCATGTTTCAAACATCCCAATAAATGCAATTCAACTCTATATCGAAAATAATCAAAATAATGTCAATCTCAGTTCGTTCTTGAATCCCAGGTCCATGTACCTTTAACGATATCTTTTCAAGGATGCTTCTTGCTTACCAGCTACAGAAGAAAAAAAATATGGTGAGACAGAGAAAAAAAAAATTGGGCAATGGTCCTTACCTGCTTGACCCAGCATCTTGTAAAACCTGTACTCAAGATGGAGCTGTGGTGCCCTGGACCTCATTGGTTCCTGTGCAAATGATGAAAAGAAAACAAAAGAGGAAAAGATAATAAAGCACTTCTTCAGCTGTGATACAACTTTACACAATTGTACAACCTTATGTAACTCTTTTGACCAGGGAACGAGAAGAAGGCCTCCATCAGAAACTCAAAGGAAAAGAAAATAATACCATGCTGCAGAAGACTGGTGAAAAGTATAAAATTGCTCTCTCACGGGGGAAATGCACTCATACTAGGGGGGAAAAACATGTAGCACAAGATTATGATTTATAACAATCATCTTACAGACAGGAAGGTTTGATTCTTTTGAAGGTATTGTCTGGTATGCTTTACATTTTTTTCTTTGTACTGAATGCATATAATTGTTCTAATTACGTAATGCTGAAATATTCTGAGATAGGTATATGGCGCCTGTCCCCTAGGGTAGTGTCATATGTGTCGTATCCTGAAAATGCCAAGGACCAGTGAACTCCTTGAACATCTTTGATTGATGTTATGCAGCAGACTGAATTAATCAGCTGCGGCAGCCACGGTTGCCGTGCCAGACAGTGGCAGAAGAAACAGACGGAAGACTGAAGCTCAAATCACACTGGACGTATGGCTTCTAGGTTCCCCCACGCACGGACAGACAATGTTATTCTCCCAGGTACATGTCATAATGATGCATAAGGTGGTTTCAACTCAATGACCAAATCAGCGACATCCATTATCTCATAAGTCTCATTACTGGGTGGTCACAGCACCACTTGTGATGAAAACAAAAAGGATGCCTCCAGTGCACCAAGCTGGAAAGCACTGAAAATTTCAAGTACTTGCATTATGAAATGATACATTTTTCTTCCTTGACAACATTCCCAATTAGTACACTGAACTCACTGTCAGACCTTACAGATATCTATACAAAAATGACAGCAGTCACAGGGGTATCCTTTTCCATATTCCAACACAAAATCTGGCAAATTCAACATATAATTAGCAGATATGCATCTTCCTGCTTATTGTCATTTCCTTTCTTTTTAATTTGGTGCATTGTTTCAGTCTGTGCTATACTTCATTCATTTAACAAGTGACTTCCAGGCATGTGCTTCGCTTTGACCTTTGATCTCTGACCTGGGGGTGGGGGGGATAGCCAGCCTTAACTCTCTTGATTTTGTTGGGAGGGATGGTATCACTGATCCTGGCACTTGATATCTTGACTCATTTTTTGAATAATTTCACAAGGGATATGGTATTAGAATCTGACTCATAACATTTGACCTGGAGACGTTTAAGACTACTGTTGGTCCCTGAAGTATTGTCATATTCAGTCACACACCAATGTTCATCTTTCTCACTGATTTTTTACTTCATTTTATCTACTAAACTGAAGTCGTACATCTTTAGATGCTGATGTTAAGATGTGCCTTCAACAAATTCCGCTGAACCATCAGTTAAGTTCTCTGTGAAAGTTTGTTTTAGTACCAGTTTTATCTAAATTCTTCCGTGCACCATGTCGCATGTCAAAATTCTAACATAACCTTGAATATTACAACCTTTGACCCTAGGACTAAACAATCAAGTGTGTTTACCTCATTAAACACTACTGTACACATATATCCCAGATTTCAAATGTAGGAAGAGAGGGAGAGAAGTAAAGATTTCATTCTGAAAGACTGCTATGTAAAAATTTGTGTGAAATTAATGACAGTCATCGTTTACATAGTCTGACATGCCCTCATTACACGTGCATAAAGAGAGATGTTCTATCAGTAGGTAGCACAAACCTGGACAGTTATTTGAGTATGAGGCCATTTGACTGCTCATGATTAATTCATGAGGCTGAGATGGCAATGTGAATTCATTAGGTGAGTAAGCTGTGCATTATTCATGGCTGCTTGACTCTCCCAATTTTTGAAACAAGTCCCCTGGACATAACATTATTGTTTTTCAAAGGATAGCAAAGGTACTGTGGACAAACCAGCACTCCTGACTGGCATACAATGATATGATGTCGGTTTCATTCAGTTATTTTGTTGAATTCCAAAGTTTTGTTGAAATACCATGTCATGTCTACAGAACATTACTATGTGTGGATAGATTGATCTACCCGGGTGTGTGAATACACACATATGCTAAATAATGCAAATAGATAATGGTATTGTAACCATGCATTTGGAGGAGGTCATATGATTATATGAAAAGCATTGCTGAGATCACATCTCTGTATGACTACAGTATTCATGTAGCCCATTTTACAGGGTAATCAGTGCGGAAGATGAATCTTAAATGAAACATTTACTGAGTATACTTGGTATTTCAACAAAAGAACTGAATGACACCTATGTTAAAGGGATGGTATAATATTGGTGGAGATGAGAATTGGGCTTTTAACTTTTTGCGAGACACCAAGAAAACACTTATGAAATAGTACAGAGCATACCATTTTATGAGGAATTGAAAGTTTATTTGATGAAAATCGGGTTTGGAATGACTGAAACATCCAAAAACAAAGTAAAACAAAGCGATCGTAATACAGCTTGGGTCCCACACTTATTAGAATCGCTCTATTTTTTGATATCTCAGCCATTTCAAAACCAATTTTCATCAAACAAATGTTGAATTCCTCATGGAATTACTTGCTCTTTCATATTTCATAAGAGATTTCTCATTATCTGACCAAAAAAAGTTAGAAACCTGAAATTAGGTCTCAACCAAAACTATACGATCCTTTTAAGTGTTTATGACACTTCACATACAAACAAAATATGTCAACACCTCCCCCCCCCCCCCGTCTCACATGGCTCAGCAGAGTCATTCTGTTCATTTTTGTGTATTGCAGCCATGAATGTCTTGTAATAATGTCCTCTAGTGACTGCTACATTATGATGACATTTGCCCAGAGAGAAACTCATTAAAGACGCGCATGCAAAGAATAGTATTCCATCCTCAACATGAAGCCAAATGAGTTTTCTGTGAGACGACACAAGACCATCCCTTGATGCTGAGATATTGTTTAGCATACAACGGAGAGATGAAATACTGGAAGGATAGATTTGATGAGTTTTTACCAATTAGAAAGATTAGTTTCTGATTCCATTGTGCCATATAAATGCTGGAGGTGAAATGGTGAATCAAGCAGAATTACTTTTCCTGACATTTGTAAATATTTGGTGGTGACACTATCAGCAATTTACCTTGAACATTAATACCACTCTTGGATTTATTGTGAATTGATTTCTTGATTGATTTTTTTTTTTTTGAAATATAGTGTACAATATGACATTTCCACAACTGTGGAAATTATTTTGGAAAAAAAAAACCCCAACTATACTGTAATCTTTAAAAACAAGTTAAATTGTTATGTTCCAATGGAAGAAAATTACAAGAATGTTGTAAATTCGACAGTGTAGTGCAGAGAACTAAATACCAGCTTTGTTCAGCTTTTTTGACATGTGCATTAGTATGAAGTCCAATTGAAATATTCAGCAGTAAGTAGTCACTCGTATTTCCCTTGCACAATATGTGTAGGTCCTGCATGGAAATCAATGCCATACCACACACACAACCCAATGAACTGTATTTATTTTCCTTAAATACTGGATAGCATCATATTTGTTTTGTTTTAACATAAGGAAATAGTTTACTGTAAAAAAAAAACAAAAAAAAAAACCAAACAAACAAAAAAATGAAACAAAGAGCTGAAGAACAGTGTAACTGGATGAGCCTGTTCAGCACTCAAATACCCCCCCCCCCCCAAACAAAAAACACAAAATACAGTCTGCTGTGAACAATGTGTTCAAAACACTGACAGCTTGCATGAGTTTCAGCTATGCATCATCAGTGCAGAGAAAGTATCCTTGGAGGCCCAAATCCATCCCCTTGGCAGAGGAAAATCCATCAGTGGTGGTAACGCATCATAGGTGATGCACGAAGACCACATATAGGTCAAATTGCCCAGCAAGCACACAATACTTTGTAGCCCTGGTAGATACACAGTAGCTGGGGAGGTAGATACACAGTAGTTGGGGAGGTAATCACCTAATTATCCTTGGGATAACCCTTTACATGTACATTCATATATTGTAAATATACACACAGAGAAATACTCACACATAGACACACACAATACTCATTATACACACTTACTCTTTACTCACACCTCCCTGCTCACAGAGTTATGTAACACTCACACATGCACATACATAACACACATACAGAAACATAATAACACATACATTGTACATACATGCATAATACTGACAAATAAACTATATACACATACAAAATACTCATGGACATATTACAGTACTAAACAACAAAAAAATAAAAAATAAACATGATGCTCTCACACACACAAATACCACAAGTGGATAATGCACACACACATAACACTAATAGTATTACATACACACATTACACAAACACATACACACACTACACAAACACAAGCACATAACACTTCTACAATACTGTACAAGTGGACAGTTTTGTGAGAATATATATATATATTTTTTTGGAGATCAGCAATTTCAAGTTCAGTGGAATCAAAGAGATGAACAATTACATATAATACACATAAATGAGAAGCAAAAATATTCATTAATGCTTTCATTTTTGTGCTAGTTTTATGTCACATGAATTTCTGCTCTTCCGGTACGTGTGTACATACATACAGTTGAACCTCTCGTATCCGGACAAGTCGGGACCGGGGCTCATCCGGATAAGGGATTTGGCCGGATACGGGAGACTCAATGCTTTATACATGTACATACATACACATGTACTGATGTAGCCCATTGTAGTACCACATGTAGTAATGTGTATATTGCAACCTTTTCATTGTTACATTTGGGGATGTTTGGGGATGTTAAAATGTCTGAGGGTAAGCAATTTGGAAGGAAATTTGATGTAATGTATGTTAATCATGTTGGAAGTAATATGTAATTCATGTGTGTTTGTGTATGAGTTCTCAAGGAGTTGGGCAAAATCACGGCGAGATTGCATCCGGATAATAGAGAGATCCGGATAAAGGGAGGCCGGACAATAGAGGTTCAACTGTACAATGTATCATTCACACAAAAAGTGTACACAAACACATACACACTCATGCTTCCAGATATCATCATTCTCTTTTCCCTCAATGTATGGGGGAATTTATCCACAGGTGGCATATCAAAGCTTCTTAGCATTCTCGGCAATTGCTAGAATAAAATCCTTTAATGTAATTTTTCTACCACAAAATAGTAGTTGTTTGTTTTGGTCAAACATTCAAGGTAGAAAAGTAGTTTCATTAACCTTGTAGTATTGGGCATTGACAGACACACAAGGGTTACATTTCCATTTCAGACTGTATTTGTTCATAATTTTCAGCTTAATCCTTTTTTTTTTTTTTAATTTTCAGCTTAAACTTTCCTCTGTGACACCAGAGCAGAGGAAAGAGATATGAAATGAGTGCATTTTTCAAAATGGTCCAAATCAAGGTAAACCATAATGATGACTACCGTAAAACGTGATATACTGTATACGCTGTTATTTTCGCGTACAGATATTCTCGCGAATGACGAGGTCATAGACATTTTCGCGAGATGTTGTTTTCGCGAATCGACGCCGATGCTTACGTTAATGCTCTATTAACAAAGCGCATGGAGACAATTTCGCGTGTTGTTAAATTCGCGATCCAACTGCAATTCGTGAAATTCGCGAAAATTAAACCCTCGCGAAAATAACAGCTTATACAGTATATATGCGTCATTAGATTTTCACAAATTGGAGCCCATGGCCTTTTTTTGCAGCATAAAATTTTCACTAAGTGTCACTGGCATTCAATGCATATAGTGCAGACAGACAAACACTTTCACTTGCACTTTACTTTCGTGAATCTTGGCTCTCCCGAAATTCACTAAATTAAAATGCACGTGGATATTCCTTGTTTTAAAGCATCATTGGCCATAGGCAGCTGACAATGCTGAGCAGCATTTTGTCTCTTGTTTCTCTCACGTCTGTGCAAGTGCTGACTGCAAACAAGCCATACATATGACATGCAATGATGTACCTCTGCAGTTAGCTGCATTTAATTGCTTCCTACAATGAATAACCTGACAACTACTTCCCATGATGCGTGACAAAGTGGTTTTAGTCAATCCCATCTGTTTCCTTGTATTCACTTTTTTCTATTCTCTGAAATGTTATACGTCATTTTGGTTCTTGTCGATGCCACCAAGTTTTGTTTTTCATTTTATAATAATCTGTTTGTTTATCTTAACTGTCAAAGTAAATGTGTTCTTTGGCAGTTTTCCATAATTCTCACCGCATTCTATTAGAAGACACTTTATTTGGTAGTGTTCTTTTTGAATTAACCTTGAGAATCACCGACTATGAATATAAAGATTTATAGGAAAAAGATACCACACCAGACACATGAAATAAGTGGTATCTAGCATTTCATTGGTGAAGAAAGCCTCACAACTAAAGGTTCTCATTATTTTTCTTGTGACAAAAACCTATTCATCGATTAAAAAAAAAAAAACTAAGCCAATTTCAATGCACTCTCAGTTATGAGGACTGCCAACTGCAATATTACTGATAAAATTCATAAACTCAAAACAGAGCTAACACAAAAATGGAATAATATACTCTCAAGAAAGTGGCTTTGAGGATCTTCATCTTTGTATTAAAACAGCAAGGCACAAAAAATCTACAAGGATTTAATTTGCTCTTTGCACTGACACATATACATTTTTATATAATTTGTGCATTTCTAATAACTTTTTTTTTTTAAAGATAAGATTTCATAACAGTGCATCTGAGAGGAGGTGTTTACATTTTATGTAGCTTCCACATATCTAAGTAACTATGTACAGTTCAAGTTTTTCTTTGCCTAACCCAACACTTATTGAAGGATTTTTTCCCCTCTTCTTTTTCCTCTCATTACCAACTCTAGACTTATTAGCGATGCAAGGAATGTGCAGCAAAGTGTTCTGTCAATGAATAACACACAATGTACTTAAATTGTTCAACACATGGTCTCTTCATCCCTGTAATTAAAATATTGATTGACTGATCAACACAAATACCCACTACAAAGCCTGCACGTAATCAGTGATAAATTATTGCGAAAGCATGCATTAACTTGTGAGCATGTCATCCAGAGTTCAATAGTGCTATCTGGTGACATTCGTGAAGCCTAACTCAAAACGGTACTCCCCCCCCCCAAAAAAAAAAAAAAAAAAAAAAATGAGAGAGAGAGAGGAAAGAATAAAAGGCACAACTGGGTTAAACTACAACCACAAATACTTGATGTGAAGTGCAGCACATGCTGCAATGTGACGACAAAACTTTGTCAAGCTGTTTTCTTCAGAGAATGAGCCTGGATGGATTCTGTTCATGCCAGTTCCCTGATATGGAAGGGAAAGTCCCACCCCTTCTCCATGATTTGACTTGATCTCTGTTTTAACATTTAACTAGATGATTCCACTCTGGGTGATTATTGAGGGGGGGGGGGGGGGGAGGGAATGGGTTATCCACAAATTCAAAGGTAAGGAGACCTTTCGGTAGGGAAACAGATTTCGAAACAACTAAATTCATGCTTGGAGGGCAATACCTGCGTAACTCTCCAGTATTCTTTCAGTTCCAGCTTGCTTTTTGATGGATACATTTCCTCACAATTCTTCAGTCAATTATGTGATTAGCTTCCTAGTATGTGTGATCGCAATTACAAGTTCATATCTTAGTTATGATGTTTTAATAATGCACTATAAAATCTTCAAGAAGATTATGGGCCTCGTGTGGATATGTTTACACTCGTAGAATTTTAGAGCTATGGAAAAGCTTAGGTTTGTTCATACACAATAGATCTTTTAATACCCATTAGTATTTTACAGGGACTTTCGCTCTCTGAACCAGGCATAAAATGAACATTTGGCAATTTCCAATCGAATGAAGTTCAATCACTAAAAGTTTATAAGGGTCTAATTACAGCGCATGAGAAGCTAGGAACAAACTTTACTTTCATCTTATAAACTAGCTAGCAAACTGGCATGCTACCCAGTGGTATGATCCGTCTCTTGGCTGCTAGTTAATAGGCAGGCAAAGCACTGATACACACCCGCAGTTCACTGTCTGACTGTGGCTTGCTTTACTGACCCCTCGGTGCCTGAGCTCACACCTGATGCAAATTAGCTTGAGACTGGGCTACCACAGTGGGGTTCAATGCTTCGTGTGGTGTTGCTAAGGGGTGACTGACATTGGCTTCATGTCAGAAGAAAGGCTGATGTTATAAACACTAATACTTTATAAAAAAAAGGCACTCTATTTTTAGCTGTGTGAAGAGAGGTTCAGAAGCTAGGAAGCTTGCGCCTGTCTCTCACAATACAGCTGCCATGCTGGAATCATTTATGGCCTTGCAGTCGCAACTTACGAATACAAGCAATTACCTAGCTAACCTTATTTGAAATACTGAGATTGTGTGCGTGTGTAAGAGACGTATATTGCAACAAAGCAGTGAGAGGTTACCCATGTTTACCAGTCGTTGTTGAAGCAACATAGCAATATATAGAATCTTGTTGATCAGTACAGTAAGAAACATTTACTATCTGTAGGCAGGATTAAGCATCTAAAATAGTTTTCATTTCATATCCCATACAAAAAGAAAAGGTCATATTCAATCAGTCTATGTGTAAATGATATATCCTCATGAGCAAAATCAAATCATGAGTTTTTTTTTTTTTTTTTTTTTTTTTTTTTTTTTTTTAATTGAAGAAAGAAGTTAAGCACCTGAATGATATTTGATTGTGTGCCTTAGATCAAAGCTTGATCCTCACTACAAATACACTGAAAAAGGCAATAATAAACAAGACAGCTTTATTTTTTAAAGCACAACTACAGGCTGTACGCAAAAGCTGTTCACATACAGACCTGTGATCACGTATCTCAAATTAAATTGATATCAAAGTCACACATATTTTTGTATTTGATTAGACATGTCATAAGTGATGTACCATCATATCACAGGTTATGATGGTTGTGTAGCGGCATCTCATGTTCACAAGAGTTGCACACTGCTATCATGGTGGCCAAATTCAAGCGATCACCGATGGTGAGCCCAATGCCAATTCATTGCTGTTATAATGTGTTTATAGTAATTAAAACAATTATAACAATAAATGTTTTCATCATGCTTTCAAGAACTGTTATTATCACTTCAGACAATTATTCAGACAGAGATAATTTTAATCCACAAACTCAGCCCCTCTGCAGACCGATAGTGCAGAGTGCAGTGGTACTGGTGCCACTGATGCTACTGAGCACTGCTGATGAGCTGCACTTACTAAACATGCACTGCCTATGCCGCCACTATAGCGGTAAGGCATTTAGCGTTAAATACTGTTTGGCATCATTCTGAGAGAGAAAAAGAATATGAAATTATAAGATTTTATGGGATTTGATGTACACGTATAAGCATTCATACACTGTTGTGTCAAGATCACTAACACAACAATCATCTTGCATAAAGCACTTGTAATTGCTTCTACCATTTTTTTTTTAAACCCATGATACAGAACTGAGGAGACAAAATCAACAAAATGGCTGATTTTTAGTTGGTACCCCAGGATACCAAATATATCACATGATTTGCATGGCGCACCTTCCTCCAGCAAATATTCTTGCATGCACATGATTTAGTGCCGCTCCTGTTGTCACATACTACTTGTTGCAAACAGGTACAGGAAAATAAATAGGGTGTGCTCGATCAAGATGATGAATTGTAGGTAGCACAAAAGAGAGAAAACATACATTGAAAATGCAAACAAGTATCATTGTGAGTATGGCTGCTGGGCAAAGCCAGTGCATTAATGGAAAGCCATCCCACCACATACTTCCAAGTTTCAATTTCTATATCAATTCCATGTGATGGTGAAAATCCTGTTGTACATTATGTATGGCTCGGATGATCAGTAAATGATCAGTCCACAAAGACGATGTTTACATAACCATCACCAAATTCAAAACATTTGCTCTCACAAGAATAATGAAACAAGCATACTGCAGTAACTCTGCTCTTAGCAATCTATATAATGTCAGATCACAGAGTACATTGTTTTCAGAAAGTGTGGGCAGTTTTATAAATTGATAGGCAATCATCCAACCTTCTCACCATGGGATTTATATAATACAGCATCGCAATGTACCAACCATACAGTGATTCAAAACAATATATTGTTTCTATCTTCATTTGTGTATATTTTTGTTCTTTTTTTTTTTTTTGCACATACAATGTACATGAAGATTTTAATACCTGCAACAAAAGTTCATAAGGTTCAGTGCCCGAGAGAAGTTCTATAACAATACATTTTTGTTTGTGTTTTTTTTTTTTTTTGGTCGTAATGTCATAAAGGGGAAAATGATAGGGTATGAATGTATATAAAAGGGGTCTAGACTACAAGGTTTCATCTCATAAGGACTGAAAGGATCCAAATACATGTAGTAAGGCACATTGTTCATTGGAAATCCAAAAGAAATGCCAAGCTTAGTTCCATTCACAACCTACACATTTGACACATAAACAGTGGGTACGTTTAAATGTATCTGCCAGTTTGCAGGTATCCATGAAATCTAAAACAGATATCAATAGTCTAAGTTGAATATTGTTATTCTAACAAATACTGTATGCTCAGGATATTTTGTGGTGTGGAAATTTCAATAAAATTTCTGCTTTGATGCCTCAATAACAACAAAAACCCCACATAAACATACAATGTATTTTGGCAGATATCATATTTACAGAAATAGCTCTCTTCTGAAAAGAAAAAGGAAAAGTTAAGTGCAGTTAAATGAAATTGGCATGATGCAAAAAGAGTGACTGTACCAAAATCCTTCACTTGCAGTAAAGTTGTATATGAAATAGAAAAAAAAAATCAGTGAAGGAAGTGACTTGGTAAAGTATTATCATTAGGCCCGTTCACACACAAGGGAAAAAGTGCGATTTAAAAATCGATTTTCTTATCGCGATCAAAATTTCGAAATTTTTTCCAGTGTGGACAGAAAAATCACACTAATTACCGCGATCCTTATCGCGATCCAACTCGCACTATTAGTGCGATTTTTTCAGAATAATCGAGATTATTTTGCCAAGCGTCGTGTGTGTGAGCGCGATCGAGATTCGGAAATCGGTATTTTTAATCCCATCGTTCGTAGCGCGTGCGAAACTCTATTGGGACTGCGGGGTCAGTCTTCGGTCATGCACGTTTCGCGCATGCGCAGTTTGGCCACTGATCGTTCTTTCCTTGCTGCGAAGTGCGATTTTTCCCTGTGTATGAACGGTCGAAAAAAAAAAAATCGAAATTTGGATCGCGATTGAAATTTCGATTTTCGTTGTTTGTGAACGGGCCTAGTATCATCACCATGGCACAGAGATTTGGTCAGGAATCCATCAAGTGGACCAATGGTTTGACTAACATTGAAATGGCCTTAAGTAATCACGTCACTGTTTATTATGTTGCACAAATAGTAAATGAAATTGCAGTGCAACCCAGCGATCTCCCCTTCACATAAGGGCTGGTACGCATTGGATAGGTGATTTTATATCCTTTGAAAGACCTTTTCTGATGAAAATATGCACAGTACTTTGGTCATATTCAAGGGCATACTAGTAGCACATTCATATGTCTGTGTCTGTGTATGTTTGTTATATTGCACAACAGAGCTGGGGCAATATTGTACATCTGTGAGAGTATGCAGCTCTAGGGTTGTTGACTGCTTTTGGTATGAAGTACTGTATGAGCTGAAATTTTCGCGTACAGATATTTTCGCGAATTGCTACGAGGAGGACATTTTCACGTGTTAATTTCACGGTTGCGAGGTCTAACTGTACTATCTATTTGCACATTATTATTTTCGCGGTTGAAAGGCGATTCACGAAATTCGCGAAAATAAAACCACCGCGATAATTTCAGCTCGTACAGTATAGACCGATCTGCCAGGACTGTGGTATCCCATGCGCAGTATGCATGATAATATATTGTGATCAGCTCGCACCCAGCGCGATATACACCTGTACATCATGCATTCAACATATGTGTGCGCACTTAGGACACTGCAGTACAGTGGACTCCCTTTAAAGTCTTTGGGACCGGCAGTTTTCTTTCGTTATATCGAAATGTTGTTATAACTGACCAAATAAACAAGAAAATACATAGACTGGATAATGTTACGGCATTAATTTTTCCTACGTTGTAACAGGAATTTTGTTATAACCGAGTTCGTTATAACGGGAGTGCACTGTAATGGCGGATTTTCTGCCAGGTCAAATCGGTCTACAGATCATGAAAAAATATATCAGTGGCTCACAGGGGACTTCAGAAAGAAACGCAAGCTGGATACAAGATATGGCTAAAGGTCAGTATGATAAATTGTTTGACTGAATTCCAAGTTTGTTCATTGAAAGCTGAAGTAGAAGCTCCCTCATGTAAAAAAAAAAAAAATGCAAAACCCCCCAAAAAACTGACAAATAAAAATGAGGAAACAAAATCTGACTTTGTCTCACTTGTAAACAAAGTATGGAAATTGAGGCCTATTTCAATTGAGTCCTATTTCAATCCATCATAAGAACCCGTGCAATTCTTGAGGAACTCGCGAGTCGTCATCAGGAAATACAATCAGTCACCGAAGAATCCATGACACTGTTTTGTAATTCTGCTGGACAATTACTAACAAGTATTGCATATGCCAGCTCATTCATGACCACGAAGTCAGATAACTGAGTACACAATCTGTCGTGACAGCATGAAAAACAAGCATTTGAAACTGACCCGTAAGAGTTGACAAAAAAAAATGAAGTAACCTTGTAGAGTCATGCCACTGCAAATTGCATCGTGCACAGGACACAAGCCAGCTGCTTGAATTGTAATACATGTACCCATTCTCAAGCAACATTACCTTGCAGTTCTTTCCAGTACGGTACAAAGAATTGCACTGCGACAGATCTAGCAGCTTGTGTAATAGATAGGTACATTGCATGATTAACCTACATACAAATTGTATGTGTGCAGAGGCACATGGCATCTTCCTCATTTGTTCAAGGCACTGCATTGCCGTTTTATGTTCAGTAAAACCATAACCCTCACAACCATGACAACACTATTACTCAAGTACACCAGACATTCTGCCTTGGATGATGTGTATGAAGACACAGATTTCTTAAAAATCTTGATGAATTAACACAGTGAAGCTTTTACACTCACACAAGAATATGTTTGCTATCAGGCTTCTACACAAGTTTTGTGCCAACTTATTAATATTTCATTAGTGTGAATGCGAACTCGAAACACATTTCTGAATCACGTTCCTGATGTTGCATTTGGCTAGCTCTGGCCTGGGGATGTTTCCAAATTTAATTTGCTAGATTCTGGATTGAGTTTAAGTACGAAAACCCTCAATGTCAGCTGAAACCATCCCTCCAGATCATCAAAATAATCAAAAGGAATACAACTGTCCACTGTGCCATGGCTGAATTTGACCCCAGACATAAGATTATTCACCTTGCAATAAGAAATATCTGCCCAGAATCTTCTATATGTAAACAGATAAAAAATGAGACATATAAATCAATCTACATCATTTCTTTTAAAACATTTAAATGTTTGTGAGCCTGAATGCACACAAATATATATGGCACTAATGTACATGTAGTTACAAGAGTGAACAACATATTACTTGCTTGACATCTTCTATGTCATCAAAACCAGAAACATGAAAATATTTTTTTTCTTGTTTTATGATCAAGCTCCTTTCCGTCTATTTTCTTCTTGAAATGAGGCATCCATCTTAAATTTCACACTCTATTTAATATCAACAATGAATCATCTTGTCTCGTAAATTGTTGTATTCTTTGAAAACTACTACTGTAGATACAGGTTTGGAACAGACAGACTTTGTGGCAGCTGCATGCCTCATGAATAGCAATACATTTGACTTTTCACCACAGTACGTCACTGCTACAGAATATCAAATGTCTTCATCTAAGGAACACTAAAAATGTGCTAAAGGATGTGTTTACCTTCAACCATCCTAACTGCCCCTAAACTTTTATGAAGTCCTATTATCACACTTTATCTGAAACCTACCAATCGAGAGAACAACAAAATGGGGATATCCTGGCTCCACACTTAAACAATATGTTGAGTACTTTTTTGCTATACTGTATCGCACTGTTCAAGTCAAAATAAATAAAACAGTATCTGATCAATGATACTGCTTTATAAATACAGGTATGATAGAGATGTAGTTAAACACTCCACAAGATGGATAACAAGGGCATGAAAGAAATAGTGTGCACTGAGGTAATGTGTTATCAGGCTAGTAGCTATAAATCAAAAATTCATTATACAATATATTACACGAACCTTGGTGGCAAGAGTAACATTTTTACATAAATTTCTATCAGAGCAAAAACATCACTGAATTGCAAACACATGAGATATCCTGAAATTTGATGGTGTTTAGTCTTTGTTTTTCTCTTTATTTTGAAACCACTACTCATTTGGACCCTATCTGAAATAAAATTGTGGTACTTTTATGTTCAGTCGGCATCAAAAGTGTTTATAACTCCAAATGACACAAATCTACATGTAGGCATGGCACGTTTAACACCTTGCCACTCCATACGTTGATGCTTGTCATCATAAATGCCTTGAATCTGAATGGAAAAGACGGAACTGGCAGACTAAAGCCACGCTATCATCTTTACTGCAGACTGATGAACAGTTGCAAATCTGTAACCATCCGGCCTCTCATTGTCCTCGGCAAGGAAAAAAAAAAAAAAAGCCTGGGTGTACTTGGACTTTGGTCAATTGCTCCCGGGTAAGATCTTGTCTCTGAAAGATGATGGCACAGACTTTAATTGCATGTGTGGTAATCTGGTTCTGCCAACCAATGGGTGTGTCTACCTCCAGCAGGTGCCACGGGTACGGAGGCCACAGACGCAAATAAATATCAAAGAGGCAGAGCAAATAATGACTGGTGATTTCAAAGCCAATCCCACGGTGCATTTCCACGCGCCAGAAACTGCACATTTCCTTAGTTGATGGTTACGACATCTTGCGTTTTTTTTTTTTTTTTTTTTTTTTTTAACTGCAGATAGATCTCTCACAATGTACACCACTAGCCCTGTCATGTTAGCCTTTTATCTATTCATTAAACCCTTCCACACTCAAGGGCAAGACTGTGGTGTTAGATAGCAAGGGCACTTTAAGGTAGTAGTCATGAAAGGGTTACCAGTCATAAACCAGAACTAGAGGTAGATTTGTGAGAGCACTGAGGACTTTATGCATGATAAATATTCCTCCCCATCTGTGCACAGGAGGATGAGCTACAACACATAAATTGACTGCCACAGACCCTTCCAATTAACTCGCCTAAGAGAAACTTTTTGGTATTTCATGCAAGTGGGACTGGCCTGAAACACTCAGTGGGCAAAAACTGATGCTCACAGCCAGTACAATCAGCATCTATAGATAAAATATAGCAAAGCTAGAATGCACATGACTGAAACAATATTTACCCTTCTCTCTTTATTTGGAAAACTATCCTCAGAGGGCTAGACCCAGAAAAAAACTGGTGACATTACAAGCTCTTTTAGGAGGAATAGCTAACATAACAATTTCCTTTCAAACTCTTCACAAACAAGTTTGCATGTCTCCATTGTAAATATATTTTTATAGTCCTCTGGAAACGTCCCAGAAAAGCTGAGAACAGCAAAAGCTTATAAATGCTTTCATGCTCAACATGAGAGATTATAAATCTGGTATGTGTCCACAAAGAAATTTGACAAAGAACCTGCTTCTGAACAAAGTTGGAACAGCATGATGCAGAAAATATTTTATGCTTACTGTGACGAAAAATAGCATCACACTATAACATGTATATAATAATGTTTGGCATTGTATGTTTCTTTAAAAAAAATACGAAACTTTTGTTGAATTTTGTGATTCCCTATTATCAAAAATACTTCAAAGTTTGTGCAATTTGTACAATTTAGAATACACATGGTCTGTTACGATCTTTCTGTACACAAGAATTTAGAGTGAAGCAATTATAATTACTAACCACATTTACAGGCATATGTCCAATGCAATGATCCATAATCTTTGAATGCCAAAGAAAATGCATCATGTACAGTACTTGAATATAATTTGTACTGTGCTTACATTAGAATATTGCATAATTGTAGCATATCAGATTATTCCAGTATAGTAACTTAATCCTGAAGAGCACCAAAAAGGATCAAATTATACTGACATATAACTGTGTAAGCATTAGTGACTGTTGACACTTGTATAATACTGAAGCTACTGCATCTCTGAAATATGTGCATCACAATTAAAGAGAAGATATTATCACCAAAACACCAAATATAAGTTACTTCCAATAAGATTATCACAGTAAACTAGATAGGCCTACAGGAAATGGATTCTGACAAGAAGGGTTCTGACAAGAAGGGAAGGAGGGGAGGAAAGCAAAAAATATGTTAAAATACACCAGTACACTTGGTTTTGACCCATTATGGAAGGACTATGGGAGAGATACCATTAACACAGGAGAGAGGCACTCTTTCACTAAATCAGCACAGCTGCCCGCCCTTTCTTCTGATTCGACTCAGGGTTAATCATGCCGCTGCTACCTGTCAATTGGCTGAATACACTGTCAACGTTTCCGTCTCACACCTGAATTCCCAAACTCTCGGTCCCTTTCCACTCTACTCCCCTATACCCCTCCCCCCCCCCCCCTTAGGTAGCGCTGGTTGCTGTAGAGCTGATCTCCTGTCTAGCCTCACAGCGCACTTGGCATACGACAGAATACTAGTGTATATAAGTACTACAGCAGAGGAGTACTTCCTACTTCCACATACTGTATTTCCTTCCCTTCATCACTACACAAGTCGTCACAAGACAGTGTGATCCTACATGTATGTGGATTATGCATACACTGTATACGGAAAATAGTTAACAAGGTCTTTATTTTCGCGAATTTCACGAGTCAGGTGCTATTCGCGAAATTAGAGACACACAAAAATGATGACTATGATCCCGATATGAATGTGAAGCACACGTACATACAGTTCTCCATTTAGTACAGTACTCCACAATTGCGAATTTAACCACTCGTGAAATTGTCATGAAAATTTAGACTCGCTAAACATATGGCGCATACAGTACCTCCTTAGTCATATCAACCCTTGAGGCATCACACCGACCTACAAATTTGACCTTGACTAGCAGTGGAACAGCTGTATGAATGTATGTGAACATCAGTCAGAACATGCATGTAGTCTGTGTCATTGACTTGACACAAAGCTGTGTGCCTACTACTACCCTTAATTGTACGGTGGGTATTGACATCCACAACATTGCAGTAACATGCGGCCATACAAAGTGACTGATGTTTAACATACCAGTCCAACCTTTATGTATGTTTGTGATTGTAATCTCATAAACATATTCTCCTCCCTATCGTTTCGAAGAGAGCTCCATACACTTAAATATCTGAGTCGAACCTCACCAGCATCACCTCACACAATTGACAATTTCTTTTATAATATACTTATAAAAAAAACAAACAACAACCTCAGTACCAAAAAGGCAATCTGCAAGTTGTACCTGGTACCTCCTAGTACTTCAACATTCTCCCTTTTGTTCAGTGGAAAAAAAATAGTGATGATACTAAAGCAGCGAAAGTAAAATTAAGAGGAGGGGGACTGCATGGTCGATCATTCAAGACAAATTTAAAAGCTGGTTTCTCCTGATATGCAATTCCATTATGAGACCGATACTGTAGAGACGAGTCTGTGAAACTCTTGACCTCATCATAGGCTACTTGTTTGCCACACATTATGCAGCATCCCGAAACTAGTAACTATGTAAATCTGACAATATCTGCTCAACATCATTGGCAATGATCTACTGCTGACTTACATGCCAAGCTAAATATATCCTGATACTAAGCTGCACAAATGATCAACAAAATAACAAAACAAAACAAAAAAAAAACCACAAAAGACCCACGTAAAACGTATCCTTGAGGAAAAAGAGAGTAGCCTGGGTTCCTGGGCACTAAGCCACAGAAATACAGATATTGAAGCATCGTAGCTAGGCCACACTGTAGGCACATGTTCATACATTCAAGGGGCCCCTACAAATAACTCTTTGATGCTGACATGTAAATAATTGATGAACGGGTTGGTGAGAAATCAATAAGTGGTCCTCACTGTTGTACCCTACAACATAACACAGGGCTAGTCTCGATAACTAGGATACTTTGTGATGAGGAAGGGGCAACAATATATCCAAATAGGCCTATATCATGTCAGATTGATAAAAGTTTATGTACAGAGCTGACAGAGCACAGGGCCATAAGATACCAAAATAAGAACGCTTTCCATTATTCCACTAAAAAAAAAAACGAACAAAAAACAAATTTATCTTAGAGATTATAGTGCACTGTGATGTTATAGTAATACATATTGACCCACTAGCCAACCTGTTATCACTGGGAATCATCAACATCCAGCTTCACTACCCCCCCCCCAAAAAAAAAAAAAACACCCCAAAACAAAACACACCAACAAACATACACCAAAACACACAAAATAGAGGATATTGCAAAACTTTTGTTGTGATTCTTGGATGATCGCTTATAAATCATCACTTAATATACCTACGAGTGATGTAAAAAAAAAAGGAGTTAAAGACCAAAATGTGTACAGTCAAGTTATATTGTGTCATCTTGCACGAACACAAAATAGAACACAAAATGTTGTCCTAATCTCATTGATAGAGATATGCCCATATCTGTATTCACACATTATCATGTAAATAAACTTTCTCACTTTCTCTGTGATATCAGTTTGCATAACATTATCTAGTTTTCATTTAGGAAGTTGTGTTGCTGCCCACTTAGAATAAGATAGTTTCCCCAAAGACAAGAATTCTCATCATTAAAAAAAAGAAAGAAAAATGTCACTGAGACATCCATGTTCTTGAAATGAAAACCAGCGGTTGTACGTGAGCACATTCTATGCCAGTCTTTAAACTCAGATTTGTGTCAGAGCTCAGTTTTGAAGCTTGCATGCAGCATGAATATCAATGTCATGGATGACGAAACAGAGATCTAATCAGTAACATTATCAGTTGTATATCAACTTCATGTGCTTAAAAGCATTTAAATGATCGCTCAGGACTGTACATTTCAGCCTGCTTCAGTGACATGTATGATGCAAGATGTGCTGCACCGTGAGACAGACTTTACATCAGCATCTATAGATTTCCTCTAAGAACGTGCTTCTCTACCACTGGGCCATGACGTTGACCAAAACTGGAAAAAAGAAATTAATCTTTTATCTAACTGGGCCTCAAAAACAATTGTAGGAGCCAAAGTGGGCCTGAGGCTGAAAAAAAGGTTGAGAAGACACTCAACCCAATCCTTCCATGCAGAGAAACAGAACTGCCTTGCAATTATATTCTGGCTCATTACAATCAAGGCCTGAGAGAACAAACTACCTGTTTCCAAGGGCAGGGGCGTGGTCAAACCCCTCTGAAAGAGAATGGTTCCCCCCCCCCCAATTTATTTCACCCTTGTGCCTTGTATACTACTACATGGAAGAGTACAAAACACTTTTTTTATTCACTAATACTCCAGGTACATGTACTCTGCAACACACAATACACATACAATACAAATACACACATAGGAAATAGAACAAAACAAAAGTTACTATGGTCTAATTTTAAATAGTGGAAATCACCCAATTACCATTTGTGCCAAACGAGAATGTTTTTGTACAAACACACAGAGGCAACCTCAATGTGATATACACACAAATCATTCTGTAGTTTTCCACATGTTTGCTTATGAGTGTGTGCATGTGTGTGGATGCATGTTTGTATTACCAGTATTTGTTAAAACTAAGGAAAATGGGAGACAAGACAGGAAGTAGAAAGGAAAAGACTGACCTAGTATGGGGTATGAGTGTTCATCAAATAACTAAACAGAGATATACAGTAGATTGTTGAAAAAAAGAATACCACATCCTTTCATTGTATCAGCTTCACAACATCTGGCAAAAACAGTTTTGATTTCTTTTGTATGTGGTTGAAATCAATGACTGCTAATGGTATTGTATGTTCCATTAATTCTGGACCACACATACTTGAATAAATAACATGAAATGACTACTGTAAAACACAATATTTTCGTGGCATGAAATTTTCGCAAATTGGAGCCGACAGCCTTTTTCGCGGCATCAAATTTTCGCGAGTTGCCTTTAACATTCAATGCATATAGTGTAGACAAGAACTTTCGCATGCATTTTAATTTTGTGAATCTTGGCTCTCGTGAAATTCGCGAAATTGAAAAGCACGCGAACATTCCTCGTTTTACAGTATGTTGTGTGAATTCAAGCCAGCAAAATATTGGCACCTTATATTCAGTGAACATGTGTCTACAGGCAAGCTCAGTGTTAATTACATGTGCCTCCTGTAAATGTTCATTATACAAACTAGGACTGGAGTGTTGTGGTTTCACAAACCTCTTTGTCTGCTTAGTATGCTTCATAGATCATATTACTCCATTGGATAGGTACACCACTGGTGAAAGCATTCTATAAACAAAGGATTGGACGTACTATGTGGTGTCACATCATCTGCCTGAAGTGAAAGCTTCTTAACCCTAGAATCCTAAAAGACACCTCCAAGAAAAGAATACGCACATGATTGTAAATAATATGGTAATACCTTCATTTTGTTGAATTCAGGACCCACGCACATTCGGTTTGATGTGTGGAACAAAACACACTTGTTGTGCAGTATATACTGTATATAGCCCCAAGTTAACTCTCTGTCTCAATGTGCACACACATACAGTGTACTATCATATCAATCTATCTATTATCTTATTACTTTATCATTTTATCTATGTATGTACATGTATCTATCAATCTACCAATCCATCCATCTATAGCTACACATCTGTGTGTTTGTAGTGTAAGTGATTGAAATGCAAGTGACACTGTTTAATATTTTTGTCAGTTTTTGTTCTCTGGTTGGCATACATGTGCAAATGAGCTGTACTTAGAGCAATACATCTACATTAAAAATCCTCATACCTCAAATAATAGATTAGGCCTTAATGATTGTTGTGTAACAAGATGAATAATGCAGTGGGTTGTTGTTGCTTATGAGGCTGTATAAAGTCCTGATACACATTCACTTATTGGGCATGAGCTGATCTATAATAATTTTTTTTTTTTTGGGGTATATTATGTGCATTTTCATCTATAAGACCTCACCAAAGTACAAGTCCTGAAAACTTTTAACATTAATACTGAAAACAAAATAATTACATTCACTGCACACAAAAGAGTTTTCAAATGAATCTGTCCAAAGTTTTGAAGGCAACTACTGTACGAGCTGAAATTTTCGCGTACAGATATTTTCGTGAATTGCTACTTGGAGGACATTTGCGTGTGTTGTTAATTTCGCGGTTGGGACGGTCTAACTGAACGTAACTATTTGCGCATTGTTATTTTCGCGGTTCAAAGGCGATTCGCGAAATTCGCGAAAATAAAACCACTGCGAAAATTTCAGCTCGTACAGTACGTTGTAGGTAAAATGATCACTTCCATTTTCTGATGTACACTGTAGGCCCTACATGTTATCCAATCTACTGCTCATCTTTCTACCCGCAGTTAGTTCAGGTTGCCGAGTTGAATATGCCTTAGGCCACCAAATATTGACCTTTTTGGGACATTTTAAGGTGTCATGAATCCTGCATGATATGCATATAATAGGACTTTTTTGTATTAAAACTAAAGCCATGGTTTAAGGAAATGGACATTGTACATTAGCAAATGTCTGATACACGTCTCACTGCAGTATGTGTAAATCATGTCCACCCACACTTTGACTACGGTCACACTTGAAAGTGAAACAGAAGTATGTGTCCAACAAGACAAAAGGTTGAATTGTCCATAGGGATGTGTTGCAACATGGCTTAACCCACTACGAAGGAAAATTTGTGAACCACTGCTGACAATCTGACATGGTGCATCCTCTTCACTCTATTTCTAAACCTCTGCATGCATGCATGGTACGGTCAAAGTGTTCTGATTCATTGCTATCTATTACAATATGTCTCAGAATCTGGTAAATAATGTTATCCTAGTCTGGTATGACTAGGAATCACACATTCACATTGTTGCCACAAATTGTGGTACTTGCTGTAAGTAGCCGTTTGACTAGTGCACTTGGGAAGTGCCAAAGATGAACGCAAACTACTGTTCATATACACTGTAGTCATCGTTCAAGTTACCTTGCATCTGAGAGGCATCACAGCCTCTCTATCTAAACTAACATGTGATGTGCACACACGGTGAGCAAATATGCCGAAACACATGAAGGATGGCTTCAAATGTCGTGTATATACGCTATCTGTCTGACTCTCTGCCAAGGCACGGGGTGAAATATGACTTTGATACTGTGTAAAATCAGATCACATCAGAGCCTCAGCATAATGTACACTGTGTACCAATAGCCCTCTCTCCATCTCTCATTTCTCTCTTTCTCTCTCCCTCAATACCCCTTTTCTCTATCTCTCCCTCTTTCTCCCCCCTCCCTGTCTTCATTTCTTCTCTCTGTCTCTCTCCTGTCTCTTTTACATACACACACACACACACACACACACTGTACATACACTAATACACACATTCCAGCTTACGGAAAGCTAGTTCAAATCATGTCAATTTGCTTTCCACTCCTTATTCTCCTCATGAATATGGCATGATGCGTCCGTTGCAATATCCTCCCTAATGGCATATTGCGCATCTGCACGTGAGCCGACCGCACACCAGAATGCACTCCATAATTCAATGGGTGATCCATGCAGGGCTATATCAAGGAACACTCACATGCCAGTGTACACAGAGACTGATAAAGCAAAATGGCAAAACAAGATGACTTTTTCCTCTCACACGGCATCCCTCAAACATGAAAAATAAAAACAACATCCCTAGATAACAGAAAGACTGTCTTGTCTTAGAACATGGCTAACCAAGCAGAGCACCAAGCTAATTTACTCATTACTGGCCACAAAGAAGCTGATGCATACATCCACGCATGCATAACGTATGTGAAATGTGGGGAAGTATGTCTTCAGTTCACAGTGCATGCATCTTTGCTACATACATGTACATATCACTGTCATACGACGACGAGATGTGGTGCCCTGTTCAGATGGGTGCCGCCTAGAACTCTCTTGGCACATGGCAAAAAACCGTACAATTTGCCCCATCGATCTAACGAGCATCTGGCCGAGACCAGCCAGTAAGAGGATTCAAGTGATTTGACAGGTGCCGGCACTGGAATTAACACCCCACATGTGAAGAGGCCACTCCCTAATAGTGGACTACAGACATCACATTTTCAGTATCCAGGAAGTCAAACACACAGGAGAGAAAGATGGCAGAGAGGAGAGAATGTATCGTATTAGTAACCGCAAAACGAGGAACGTTCATGAGCACTTGAAATTTCGTGAATTTCGCGAGAGCCAAGATTTGTGAAATTAAAATGCACATGAAAATTCTTGTCTACCTTACATGCATTGAATGCAACAGAAAATTTGTGTAAATTTCTTGCCTTCTGGTATATTAGTAAACATGCCATGATGTCAATAACAACATAATGTGTAGGCCTACACATACACATATACATTTAATCATATGTAGAGTTTGACTGCAAAAACAGATAAAAAATGAGATTTTCAACTTTTTTAAAGGTAGGTCATCATCAAAAAGAGAAAAATAAAATCTTTCCAAAGATACCTACTGCTCACATAATAAGAAATATTTCTGAAAATATTATTACAACTAGTACATAATTACCTCCGCCAAGGGAGGAGGTTATGTTTTCGTTACCGTTGGTTTGTTTGTTCGTTTGTTTGTTTGTCTGTGTGCAAAATGACTCAAAAAGTAGTTAACAGATTTGGATGAAACTTGCAGGAAAGGTTGAGAATGACACAAGTAACAAACGATTAACTCTTGGTAGCGATCCGAGAAGTTTTGGGGAATTTATGAAGGATTTTCGATATTTTGCCAAGCAGGGTCAATGAACTTAGGAGTTCAAGCTGCGCATTTTTGAAGTTTTCATGCGAGCACTAAAGTGCGTGCTCTAGTTTCTGCTGGGGCGAGGCGCACCGCGCATCTGAGGGTTTATGACGTAACAAAGGCTTCTATACTGGGAAATCGGGCGATTTTTTAGTGGGTGGAAATCACTGATCTCTACAGAAGAGCAAGATCTGGTGGAATGTGACTGCTTGGCGGAGGTCTGCGCTCTCGGAGTGCTTTTCTAGTTTCAATTATTTTCTTTGCAGTATCAATGTTTGTCAATTTTTCACATGATCCACACACACACAGAAGACAGACAGACACATATTGACATCAATACACACAAAGAAATACTCTTAAAGGGAAGATAAACCCCAAAAGCAATGTGGATTGAGTGAAAGCAGCAATATTAGGCCAAAAAAAAAAAAATTGTTGCATTGGCGTAACCCGCCCGACCCTAAAAATTCCGCCGACCCCATGTTTTTTTATTATTTTTTTTGCTATCGATATCAAATATCTTGTTGATTGCGATCGCGATCGCACAAACCCGGAAGTGGAAACGGCTCTGGGGATATCGGATGTACGAGGGAGAGATCTAGCATTCAGACTGCGATGTATTGTGCACAGTTTTGCCATAGGTTTCTTGTGTGGAGAACTTACACGAATCTGTATATGTGGGACTGTAATAGAGATCGCCGTGTGCGATGAAAAGATCGTACATATGGGTCAATTTGCATCTATCTTATCTAAGTCAAAATAGTAAAATATGAAGTGAAAACATTCAGGATAGGGATTTCAACATCTTTAAATTCTGTGAAGGGGTATAATTCCAGTAATATCGGCCTCATAAATGATTTGTAGAATAGATGAACACAGCACATCCGGTTCAGCAGTTGTAACTGTTTACTGAGCTGAGCACGAGTTTTACACGTAAAATGCAGGTAGCAAAAAAAAAAAAAAAAAAAAAAAAAAAAAAAATCCGCCCGACCGACCCTATTTGAAAATCTCATGTTACGCCAATGCAACAATTTTTTTTTTTTGGCCTTAGTAGAACACATCAGTGAAAGTTTGAAGAAAATCGGACAATCGATGCAAAAGTTATGAATTTTTAAAGTTTTGGTGATGGAACCGCTGGATGAGGAGACTACTAGAGGTTATGACGTATGAGTGGACAACAATACCAAGAAAACATAAAGAAAATTCTACAAAAATCCATTTTTCATGAAAATTACAAATTCCATCAGCTTGATATTGACATATGTAAAGGGTAGCAATTATTCCCCCTGCTTTCTGAAAGAGGTTGGTCCATTGCTCTTTCATAATTCTAGAAAAGTGAATTTTTGTTGAATTTCCTTTATATTTTCTTTGTATTGTTGTCCACTCATACGTCATATCCTCTAGTAGTCTCCTCATCCAGCGGTTCCAACACCAAAACTTTAAAAATTCATAACTTTTGCATCGATTGTTCGATTTTCCTCAAACTTTCACTGATGTGTTCTACTAATGTTGCTGCTTTCACTCAATCCACATTGCTCTTTGGGTTTACCTTCCCTTTAACAATATATATTCCTCAAACTTTTCACAGGAACCTGCATTCTTCTTTTTAAATTTTTAATATGGCACTTGACAATAATTGACAAATATTTGTGTAATGCCTGTTGTCATTCTCTCTCACAATTTGGGTGACAAAGCACCTTCAGGCAGATTACGAGAAAGCCAGGGTAACTGTGTCCCAGTGAAAATTTAGAAACCACATCTATTCATCAATAATTAGCCTGTCACATGATTTCCTTGAGTTGTTTCAGCTTCTAACATTGGAACATTAATTCCAAACAATTAAATGCATCTTTCTAACTGCACATTTAGTTCTTACTTGTTATGTAATACAATCACTACATCTCCAATGGAAAGGAAATGAATTCAAGTTTGAAAAATGAAGAAGAAGAAAGAAATGAGATTGAGGGTAATTGAGGATTAGTGTGGATTTTTCCTTAGCCTGTTAACAGGATATAAGACAATCTATGGATAGCTTATGAAAGTAAATTCTCTTTAAATTTGGCAAAGTTTTCACCTTGTACATTGCTTGTTGATGGTTAACATCTGGAAAATTCCCTTGGTGTATTCTCTGTTGAAATGTTACTTGTGTTATTTTTCAGCTACAATTGCTGCTTGCTAGGAAGCAGAAGCTCACATCTTGGCAGACAAGTGCAGAACACTTACAGTCATTGCATGGGTTGAAATGACATGGATTAGGATTATCCTGTTTTTAAAAAATGGTAACTTGTGCTCTTCATGGTCATTCATTCAAAGTCTTACATACTCTTGACTGTGTGGACTATGTGCCATCAAAACCATTAAGGTAAATCAAATTTATCACATTAACATATGCTAGAAAGGACCAACATGAATATCAGCATGTGGGACTACATAATCTTCACCAAACTTTTAAATGTGTACGTATGATATTCCTCCGCTCAAAAGTTGGGTCAGGTGGTGATGCCTTTTACATTTGTATCATACCGGGGTATATCATTCTTTTTCATTTTTGAGTGGATCATGAAAGTAGAGGTAAAGTGTTGTAATATTTTCTTGCTACTTTCTGAAAGTAAATAGGAAGCAATAGCTTAAGTTGAAGTGATTTCATATCTTGCTTCATGAATACTTTAGATTAAAGTACTGTTGGTCTGGGATACATTTTTCACTAAAGGTCAATGACAGCCTTACATCACTTGTACATCGATCACAAAAAAAAAGGTCCCCCCCCCCCCACACATTCACATACTGCAAAGTGCAAGAAACAATTACAATCTAAACATGGGCATTATATGACAAAGGCTTGCCACACCTTATAACATCTTCTGCTTTTAATAGTGAACCCTTTGACACAATGCATTTTTATAAACATACTTCTGAAATGATACCATATTTTTCTTCATACCTGCAAATCTACTACTACTGCAAAAGTGGTTATTTTCGCATGGGTTTGATTTTTCACGAATTTCGTGAAGCACTTATAGGCCGCAAATTTAACAACACACAAAAATATCGCCACCTGATCTTGATCACATAAAGTAGTGATGTGAACGGACAGGCATTAGTGCACTTACCATAGATTCTGTATCAAATCGCAAAAACAACATTTTGGAAAAATGTCTGTGACCTCCTTAGTCAAAAAAATATCTGTAATTGAAAATAAGAGCTTTTACAGTATTTCATGCCTAGTCATAGTCTCAATCACAGGCTTTTTTTTTTTCAGTGCTATTCACTCTGAATGACTCTTTGCATCCATCGGGTCAAGGTTTCACATCAGCTCTCTATGCATATCATTCATGTACAGAAGAGGTAGGACAAGGAAGCCAATGTACAAACAGGAGACAGGTCTAGTCAACTGATCACTGACATTTTGGCCGTTGGGTACAGGAGCACAGTGCATACATAATCTAACAGCATGGAAATCAGGCTAGCCCTGCATTGGGGTCCCTCCTTATGTTATTACAGACTGGGAGTGCATGCACCCTTTGCAGGTTGCCCTATACAGATTTTGTGTATGTGTGTGTGTGTGTGTGCATTGTCCCAGAGCTTGTAACCCTACCCGGCTCTCGGGATCATGTTTGATGGGCATTTCCCTATAGCTGGGTTACTACGGTTACACCTGAATTCAGCGGAGGATTCGTTTATTACCCAATCAACTGGCCAATGCAAATTGGGCATGATTGGTGGACAGCTACCGTGACTGGGTTCATAATGGATGAATTGTATCATAGAGACCTTCACGTCTCTCTTCGTTCATGCCATCTTTACTCGGCAGACCAAGACCATGAAGAAACGCAGGGATGCACAAACTTTTTGCCACAATCATGTAAATGGATTAAAACAATCTCATTGTGGATTTTAAACTGATGAAATAGCACGAGGATTTTCTGGAGGCTAGGTGTATGTGGATTTTGAACACGACCCTTCAAAAAACTATTCATCGTGTCCTTCGGCCCATGTTCTGTTATTCATAGATAGAAGATGGATCCTTTGTCCATGTATAGAGTAAAACATTTTTGCACAGCATTCTCTTGGACAATTGTGCTGAAGTACATTATGGGAATATAATTCAGAATACATCATCTACACATATCATTCCTTTCATTTTGCTAAGCTGAGCTTGGTAAAAAATCTGTTCTTCCTTTGTTGGCTGGGCAACTAAGATATCACACACATGAAGTTTTAGTTGAAAAACACATTTTTGTGTGTGTTGGCCTCATAGCCTGGCCATGGCAGATCCATGAAAATTTTGACCTTCTTTAATGGACAGATCTATACAGATGTACCTTTCAATGTCAGCTAAAAGAATTGTGACCATTACAATTCAAAAGGTTTGGAATTAAGATCTAATGATGTCCTATCTAAATGTTTAGGGTGACAGAAACTCAGCCGTAAGATGACAATGTAAATATGCAAGACTATTTTGAGAAGGCTTCTATAATAGCTCTTCTTCGCTGTTAACCTTTTAACAACCCCTGTAGAATCATGAAAAATGACAGCATATGGTCATTATCAAAGTTGCTTCTGACAATGGCATTGTTTGCCAGCGGCTTTCATTCAATTCAGCATTTAAATTTTTGATCTAGACTGACTGGTAAATCTGGGATGCAAACACTGCACATTTTAATTTCACTTGATTAGGTTGAATGTTAATAAGTGTCAACATCTATTGCATCACATCAACTCGACATACAACAATATCATACACTGTACCTAATTAACGAGCATGATCTCGCCTTGCCAAGGAATAAATCCTACTCAAACACACTTAATGCAAAAAAAAAAAGGTTGATCTGGTTCGCTGGAACGAGCACAACTGGAAGACTTCACAAGCAGGGCTCCCGTCTACCATCAAAGTAACATCCAATGATTGTGATTACCATAGCAACAACTGATGGGGTTCCCCAGTCGTTGCCGTGGTTGCTGCAGTTAGTTACTGTACCAACAGCTCCTGTGGCGCATCTTCTTCGATCTGTGACAGTTTTAGACACGAGTCTCCCTGCTAATATTACAGAGCACGCGTGATGTGCGACTGTCGTGTACCATAATCTTTTCACCTGTCAGAACTAATGAAGCCAATGCATCAATTGACATGTTCATTCAGCATATCTTGTTTATTTTCCTCTCCAATCTTTCACTTCCCTCCACCATCTTTTTTTTTTCTTCTCTTTTTCTCTCACTCTCTTTTTATAAAGGAAGATTCTGTGGTACTCACCAATTTGATTGCAACGTGTTCATTGTTGTATAAATTTTTACCTGCAAAGTCAGAAAGAAAAAGAAAATACAGCCATTAATCATTAGCATAAGACATGGGTCATCACAAGTATTTCACATCTTTTATGAGAGTAGAAAATATTGATAAAAAGAAGGCTGCACACGTTTGCATCACAGAAATTCTGCACATACACTGTAATTAACATATTAATCATACTGAAGTGTACAGTGCTTGAAATACATAGTGAAACCCACAATTAGCTAATGGTATTGATCCAATGACAAGAAAAAAAAAAAGAGGAGAAAATTTATGAAACGCGCAATATGTTCAGCATTGCCTCGTAACCTTTCACGTCGTCCGTGACTATGATGAGAGAGCCATGTATTTTGCACTGACTATAAATGAGCCGATGTGCAGACATGCATTAACAGTATCATGAATTACAGTCACAACACATCATGTGCATGATGCTGTCCCTGACTTCCCATCCCAGAGCACGGCTTCAAGGCTGCGTTCACATCCAGTTGTTGCTCAGAATTGCTCATTCACCAATTGCTGTCTACTGACGTTGATGATGATGTTCTTAAACATCATAAATTTAGAGCTGTAAGTTATTAATAGTGGTCCTCAATATTTTATATACCCTTGTAATATTGCAGATAGTTTGAATGAGAAATAGCTCATACTACATGTACACACGTATGTGTGGCTTGACGATGAGTAATATGGACAACTTTATCTCCCACATGTACTATCAGATGATATTCAGAACTCCACTCAAGTCACATGTGATGTGTACACTTTTCATACTTGCGGCAACTTTTCAGCCTTGTGCTGGTATCACTGGGATTGAACAAAATGTATTTTGTTTGGCAATGTCTCTAATTCTGAGTAATTAACTAAAAAAAAAATGCTTTCTTGTGAGATTTCTTCCCCTTTGACACTATTTTATGGAATTCTTTCTTTATGATTACTGTCCTTGTAGTACATCATTGTGGTGCAATTTCAACCCCACAACACTGATGGTTGTAATCAATACAAGTCCCCCCCCCCCACACACACAAAAACAGACTCTACTTGAGTAGGTTTTGTAGTACAACAGACCTATAGATATGCATTAAATGTCATATCTTGAAATTTTTCAAATCGCCGTTCCAAAAGGTAAACAGGACCTTTAATATGTAATAACACATGAGCCTGATTTTGATATCTTCATGTTCACACCGACTACCAGCGGAGACAAGGTAGGGGAAGAAATTGAAAGTGAAAGGGGAGAAGAAGCGATGAAAGAAAACCATGGAGTTTATTTTTCATCAACGTGGACACAGGAAAAACATCAGAACCCCTGGATAAAAGGCATGGGATTGAAGTACCACTGCACTGTGGCATCCACAGCGAGGAATATACAACTGTACACAGGCATTGAACACAGAATCACACAGCTCAGGCCATGGCTCTGTCACAAGCTGTCTTCTTTATATATACTCAATCCCCCCTCCCCCTTTCTCCCTCCCTTTTTTTCTTGAACATGCGAGGCACATCGAGCTAGGAGCTGGCCATATACACATGTGCTGCTGCTGTGCGACGGTGGCAAAAGGGATTAAACTTACTAGGAGCGTACACGGACAAAATGGAAGAGAAAATGACAGCCACAGGCGGGGAAGGTCACTGGCAATATCTCTATACTTCCTAGCTAGCTAAAGTAGATCATAATGAAGCTTTTTGGCCTGGGCAATCTCTTTTCCCCTCCCTATCTCTTTCTATTTTGTCCTCTACGCACTTTCCTGTACATAGTGCAAAAAACAATGGGAGGGCTTACAGCATATGGACCTACAGTTGTCTCTGCCCAGCTGTATTGACCATGCAGAACAGGTTTGCATTCAAGTGTCCATGCTACTTAAAGTGCTGTCATTTTTCAACTGACAAATGTCATGATAAATGCTGACAAAAGTTCTCTGACTCATGTGGTTGGCAAGGCACTCTCATACAATTACAAATAAAACAGGATCCCTACTGTGCTGACTTCAACTTCATGTTGCCTTGAAGTAAGGCTACCTTCAATGATGTTCGAACCCCTACTGATTTGTTACATTTGATTGAAACAGGGAAGTCTAAGTGATCAATCTTGTACAAATTCAAGTCATCCTCAAGTTGACTCAACCCTCTTAGCCCCTCTGCAAGCCAGGATTACATAAATGTGATCACATAAAAGTTTGTTTGTTTGTTTTTATTACACAAGAAACAGTTATAACATCATAGTACAGTGTAGTGTATGAAGAATGTCCTTCCCTGAGAATGATGTGTAACATATATCAAAAACATGGCTGACACAAGGCTAGACTAGTGTTGCACATTGATAAAAACTACAAATTTTATCCTATTTTCAATAAGCAACTAAGAAGAAGCTCATGGTTAAAGGGACTGTACAGTACTGGTTGAGGTGGGGATTCAGGTTTATAACATTCCTACATGTACGTGAGATAATGAGAAACCTTTTATGAAATATGAAAGAGCATGTACTTTTAAGAAGGATTCAATGTTTATTTGATGAAAATTGGTTTTCAAATGGCTGAAATATAGAAAAAAGTGATGATAAAATGCGACAGGCCACACCTTTTATTAGGATCTCTTTGTCTCACCTTGTTTTTGGATATCTCAGCCATTTCAAAACCGATTTTTATCAAATAAACTTTTGATACCCCTTAGAATTGCATGCTCTTTGATATCTCACAGAGTGGTTTCTGAATATCTCTCAAAACATTAAAAGCTAAATCCTCACCTCAACCAGAGCTGTACACACCCTTTAACAGAGCATTAGTGCCATTCACACTTTCGCTAATTAGCTGGATCCACACTGAATTTTGCATTGCTATCCATGCAATGTATACATTGTATCTTTCTTAATACTATGTAGCATCATCAGAATCATGCTCCAAATTACAACAAATCTTGCAAAAATTTTGGAACTACCACAATTATTTTGAGAAATAGAGCGATGATTTGCCCTACAGTGGGTGTCTGAATGATAGAGCAAATAATCTATATATGTATTTTCTATCCCATCATTCAAAATATGCATAGAACACAAGGGCAAGGGTCATCGTTTTGGTATATTTCAGGTATATGTATCATGTACATTGTATGCACAATTTGCTCTACAAGGTATCGGCAAATAGCAAGATATTTCTGTCCATCTGAACAAGCACAAAAAGATTGATGTTTGGATCTTGATTGAAATCCCACTACTTTGTGTAAATCCGCCTTATGTCCTTGAGCATTGATGGTAGTTAGTACTGGTGATAAAGTGTAGTCAAAGCATAGTCTCTACACGTATGATTATTGTATTATGGGTCATGATTTTCATCTTCATTCTTCACCTAATGCTACATACACATGTACACCAGATGCTACCCACTACAGTACTAATGTAAAAAGCCAAATGTTATGACAATAAAATGATATAGACATATCACGTATCAAACCAAAGAGGTACTCTGGCGCACATGTGCTTAACTGAAAGGTGTCTTACCTGCACTGTTCAAAGTCAATAAAGTGTTATGGGTCCTTGCCTGATAGTGACAATAACATATGCTTGTGACGTGGATACCAGTAATAACCAGTGATATCATTATTAGCTTCTTTTGATCAAGTTGTTTGATCCATGTATTGTACAACAAGAGATATTTAAAAAAAAAAAATCTTAGCAGCAGCTCTTTTAATACAAGTCTAACATGCCTCTACAATGTACATTGTACTGGTCTGCATGCTTCAGTGATAAAACTTAATTTGCAAGAACACTAGGCAGACAGAATCAATTCCTTACTTTTGTTCCATGTACAAGGATGTGGTAAATTTGAAATACAGAAGGTATGATAAAGCCCTACATTTTTCTTTTTTTCCATGAATGTCAGTCAGTGTACAAGCCTGCAAGCCATGGAGCCACCGTATCCAAATCATAAAACATTGTAGGAGATGCACTGGTACCTAAATTGTACAGAGCGAGTAACATACACACAACGCTGGCTACAACTTTTAGCTGAAATGGTAGTGCCAAATGAAACAATTATGATTATACATGTATCATAAGTAGCACTTTTTTTTTTTTTTTTTTTTTTTGGGGGGGGGGGGGAGGTGGTATACACTGCAGGTGGTGGTGGTGGGGGGGGGGGGAGAGTGGGTGACTGAAACAAAATGCAGTAAGTTCTACCTGGGTCCTACTTCATAAAGAGATTTGCCATTACTGAAACTTGCAAGTATGATTGCCATATTACCAAAAAAAAAAACAAAAAACTGTGTTCAGTAAGGAAAAAACAAAACAAAACAAAAAAGCGCCAAGTATACCAAGGTTGTTGCTACAGATGCAGATGTTTTAAGCAAGAGGCCCAAAACGCTTAAGACCAACACACTAATTACGTTCACATGCAGTCACCAAATTAGTTGCCAAACTTGAAGTTTAGATCGAAAACCTGTCGATGATTAGCTCCACTCATGAATTCACAAAGCGGGTCCACACGCACACCTTAACTTTGAGATACAACGTACGAGCAAAGCCCACTCGATGATTATACCGAAAGTGCAGAGTCTTTGCTAGATGACCTTATGCCGATACAAATAGTGCATTGCCATGGAAACTGGTTCTAAACAGCTTAACCTGGCACAAATATCTGTGAATGCTATTGTTGCTAACCATGTTCACACCTGGTTCCTACCAAGCTACAAAACTGTAAAACAAATGACTGTGACATCATCACGTCGGTACTCTTTTCCTTGGAATACTACATCGTCGCTGGGGTGACAAGACCTCATATCTCAAAAATGTCAAATGTTCAGGAGAGCAAAAAAACATGGCGGCGAAAGCACTATAGTGAATGGCAAAGCCTTTCCTTTGACATGTCATGGTGGCTTCATTTTTGGAGTAAGACAGTTGGGATTTGGCCAAGACATCACTTGACCCATTATTTGACCATTAAGCTAAAAAAAAAATTTTTGGCATTTTTGAGATACGAGGTCTTGTCACCCCAGCGACAATATACGCCATACATTTCGCGAGTCCAAATTTTTGCGAATCAGGAATTCCCGACGATTTCGCAAGTGGTTAAATTCGCGATTGTGGAGTCCTGTACTGAAGGAAGAATTTAGTGTACACGCCGTCACATTCACATCGGGATCAGAGTCACTATTTTTGCGTGTCTTTAATTTCGGAATAGCACCCGACTCGCAAAATTCAAGAAAACAAAAACCTCACGAAATATTTGGCGTATACAGTATTGCACAGGTATGGTGTAGTATTTTTTCTGAGATTTCATCTCCTTTCAAGCAATTTAATACTGTGTAGTTTGAGAACAGGATACTTTTTTTCTGAATGTTTGTGTTATTCTAATGTTGCAATTATCACGAAAATGAACAGACATACAATAAAAGCACAAAATTAAATATTTGCAAAAATGTCCAATTAAATGCCATTAGCGAAAACATCTTCACAAGAAAATATCAGCGCTATCATTTGCCTTCTGCTGGGTCGTCTATAAAAAAGCCTGGCAACAGAGATTGTCTTCGGCTGGCTACTGTCCACATCCACATACAGTAACACTTGAGAAAACACGGTTGGCTGTATTGGTACCGCCCTGCCCTGCAGAGTATAGACATTTCACCAAGTATTTGATACAGCGTAATCAATTACTCTGAATGGGCAATCAGCACTTAACTAATTGGCAACCATTATTTTTCAGGAGTTACAGGTCAGTTTGCTAATCAATTGACCACAACTGCTGATTGTATGGTATTTCAAAATCCTCTAGGTATTCATCAGAGAAGGTGGAAAAGACTAAATACTGTCATATATTTTATATGTAAACTCAAGGCTGTGAACACTCAAAGCACAAAATTGATACAGCCACCATCACAAAAGTTTGTAATTGTATCTCTTTTAACAAGGATGTACCACGTGCAGTTTATAGAAATTATTGATATTTAACACACTTGGTTTCATAGCAACATCAGCACAAACAATATTTGCAATGTGTAATGCACATCCTTGTACCATGCAGAAGTTACCATGGAACAAACAAGTCCCCGCCAATTTAAATATCAAAGGTTGGGCCACGTTCTGTACTTGGGCAAACATCCCTATCTACAATTTTCTGTATCACTACCGGTATCCATTGACGTTGGGTATGAAACATACAAGAAATGTAGTCTGCAAATCAACTAGTAGTAACAAGGATTAGGCACTGCAGCCTAGCAGCACTGTTCTCTTACGACTCTTCCGGGATTTGTGCACACATACACATACACACATGTACGCAATCTAATGACCACAAGTTTGTTGGATATACGCTATTATGTGCATGTTGCAACTACTGTACAATACACATTTTACATGTAGTCACCATAACCCCTTCTCCTGAATGTAATATATGCAAATGTTTTGTGTTATAAAAAAAAAAAAACTAGAAATGTCGCTTTGGCGACTGGTATGCCTCCGCCATAATGCATGATTTTCCCAATAGGTCTAGATAGTACATGTGGACACTGTGTGATTATATTTTCACAAAATTGGCAAAATATTGAAATGACAAGTTTGTCACAAATGTGTTGAATGTTCACCTTCCTTGACCTAGGTTTAATTAGATGAATAGGAGAGCATGTATCTAGGGATTTAAGGACTTTAACTTGACTTTGACCCATTCATACATTTAGGCATTGAGTAATGTTCAAGGTACAGGTGTGGAGAAAAAGTGCAATTTCTGAATTGAATAGTAAATTGTTACCATTTTTATCTGGCCCTTGACCCTAAAATTCATAAGATAATTACTTTCAGGTAGAACATGCATAATATGTACTCAAAGTTTCAAGGTAACTTGAGCCACTTCCGAGATATGGAGGAAAAAGTTAGTTCAGCACTTTCACTTGATCTTTGACCTTTTGACCTTTGAGGCAAAAAAAGAAAAGAAAAAAACCTTCCAGAGAATTTCTAATAGGTTACACACGCATACAACAAATGTAAAAAAATAACCCTGCTGGCATTGCATAAATATGAGGGTAATAGTAAAATTTTGAAGTCTTGCACTTGACCTTTGACCCCTGACCTTTGACCCCATGAACCCTACATTCACTTCCAGTCAGTACATGTATATACTATGTTCCATGAAGATACCTTGAACAATTTTCCAAGGTACACAGAAAAAAAGTTTTTTACTTGACCTTTTGACCTTTGACCTTTGACCTCATGACCCAAACTTTCACCAGAGAATTGTAATTGGGTAATACATGTATACACTAAGTTTCAAGAAAATCTCTTCAGGCATTCAATAGATATGGTGGAAATAGTGAAATTTTATGTATTTGACCCTGACCTTTTGACCTTTGACCTTTGACCCAAACTTTCACCAGAGAATCTTAATTGGGTAATACATGTATACACTAAGTTTCAAGAAAATATCTTCAGGCATTCAATTAGATATGGTGGAAATAGTGAAATTTTATGTATTTGACCTTGACCTTTTGACCTTTGACCTTGAGCATGTGCACCCAAAAGTTGATAGGCACAACTTCACCCCCTAATACACATACATGCCAAGTTTCATTAGGATACCTCAACAAGTTTCGATAGTTACCTTGTCCACAAAATTCATTACGGACGGACGGAAGGACGGACGGACGGACGGACGGACGGACAACCCGAAAACATAATGCCTCCGGCACCACTTCGTGGCGGAGGCATAAAAAAGTGTTTGTGCACAAGTCCATTGGACATTTTCTTTTCATGCAATAGCATTATCATCTCATCTACTGTAACTCGCATGATACATTTTTTGTATATATTGCAAGTAGATATGGCTGTGATTACATGACATGTGAAACTTGTGATATTTCCATGTTACCATCCTGAATTGTTACGTCCGGTTTTGCTGAAATTCTCCTAATCTACAATGTTTTGTTCGATTCTACTCTATTTTTCAATCCAACAGACATAGACAAAGAGACAAAAAGACTGAGAGACACAAACACAGAGGGAAACACACGGGGCACGCTGCTTTGTTCATGTGCGATTGTCAGAGTACATACAATGTATCATCTTGTAACACAGAACCCTCATGACATATCTTAATCTACAGTTGTAAAACATGGTGTCATCTTCTAGCTATCCCTACCCCCCCCCCCCCCCCCATATACACACACCTTCCTACAATGTATTCAAACACTAGGGCAGCAAAGTAAGATGACCCACACATTATGTGTGAATGGGGAAAAAAACAAACTGTCAACACCAAAACATTATATTGTAACACACATGTCCCTACACGTATGTAACTCTAAATTCGTCAGAGGCAAACAAGGAAATATCCCTAATTCATGAATCACTGCAACGTCAATCACACGCCCTGTGTACAGGTACTATTATGACACTACGAGAGTAACATGTGCATTGTACATTACCAAAGCTACACAAATGATACCTTTTGTGTTGGAAGTCATGACCCTTGAATAATCAATGAGAGTACTTCTTTGCTCAATTGTTGGCTTTTCAGCTGTGTGCGCATGATGAACAGAAAACTGAGGGAAGCACAGATTCATGAAAAGACTACCGGTAGTTCTGATGCACAACTACATGCTGCTATACATAGTACATGTAGATTGTACAAACAACAATGGGTCTGCTTTATTGTAGTCTAGAGATGGGACCTACTATACATATAACTTAGAAATTTCTGATACTATAGCTTGATACAGTATCAATAACAGGAAATACAGTACCGATATTTTGTTATATTTCTACATTTAAATGTTTGAAGACATTGTGCATCTATTCTAAATGTAATCGTATTGTAATACCTAGAGCTTACGGTAATAATATGACAATAAAATGAAATAAGATAATTATACAAAATATACATAATGCCACACGCTGTAAAGATATTGAGAATGCTAAAACCACCCCCCCCCAAAAAAAAAAAGAATACATATTTTACTTTAAGACTGACAACTGATGCATACAAAGAATACAAAATAAACTAAAAAAAAAACCTTTTTATTCATTTCAAAAAATATTTTGATCTCTTCTAGTCTTGGATGGAAAAAAAATAGTAAAAATACTAGCTGAAACATGTAGATTGGTATCACCCTTGCACCTTGTAATGTACAGAGGTAAAAATTTATCAAGTTCAGGACAGTGAGCTTTTGTTTGCTTTGCTCTGAAATTGTATTTTCTCAGTAGTTATCTGATCTGCACACATGTGATTTTCACTTGGAATTGGTACAAAACTGTACCACAGGGTTTGATGTCTTCCTAAATCACCGCAGCCCAACAGTATTGTTCCTGACCTTGCATGACTTATAACAGCTGAGCTCACATGTGAGGTATCACAGAGCCTTTTGAGAAAGGACATGGAAAAAAGAAAGAAAAAGAATAAAGAAAATACAGCTTCCAAGCCTTGATGCATGATAATGTCTGCGGGTTCTAGACTGAGTCAACAGGCTGTTTGTATGTATTTCATACAGGATGAACGCTAGTCAGGACTGGACTTTGTCCTCCATTTTTGCATGCTGCAAACGGGTGCAAACAAAAAACTGATAGTTGCACAAACATAGAGCCCTTCCCAGCCAGGGGAAAAAGGGAACATGACAGTCACTGGACATTGCTTATACCTGCTATCGATAACAGGGTGTTCCTAGGCTCAGGCGCTCATTGCAACAAAGCAATTCCAAAATTTAAGATTTATAATTTGACGGCCAATAAAACCTTTAAAAAAGACTACTGAGGTCTTAAAATCTGCATCCACCATACTTTGTTACACATGGCAAAGTAAAATTGCATACACATTGTACTTTTTTTTTTTTTAATCGCAGATATTTTTATTAGGGTTGAGCTGCTCTAAATTCTAATTTTCTCTTCAGAAAATAATTTTCACTTGAAAATGCAGATCATGGCAGGCAAGTGCAAGTGCAGTTCAAAGAATTGGCACAGGTTCTTCAAATTTTTGACAATCTTGAAATGCATGTCATTCTTCTTGTGATTTGCACCTGTACGAGAAAAACATTTGTAAAATCACTGAATTGATAACCTACAATTGCACCTATAATGTACATGTAGTATTGAAGGCATACATACAGCCTATCAGTTTGCATTAATTTAAACACCCTATGACCAAGACAAATACAATATGTAACTTTCTATTCATAGTACAAGAACATTTTACAATAGGTGCCTGATATTGTGTATTACTTTAAACCTCCTGTTCCTACCAAAGCCTGAACATCCCACTGGGTTCCAAAAATTGCTAATAAAACATTTATGGATCAGGGAAGGTAATTGAGTTCCAATGGACAGCTTGTCATGTTGAGTTAACCTGTACAAATCAATGTAGGTGTACAATGCTTAAGGCACTTAACAGTTTAATACACTATGGGCCATTCTGTTGTTGTTGTTATTAGCACAGTAGCCATATTTTTTTCTTCAGAACTTTTTATGTTGGATAGGTTCTGTTTTTTATAGGGGGATACTGCTACATTGTAGATGTACACTATGTACCTTGTAAAAGGAGTGAGACATACAATGCAGATCTTTCATCATCGTAAATGCTTATGCCTTGGTGTTATAAATCATAAAACAAAGACTCAGAATCATACAGACACAGTTCAAACACATAATACATACATGTGCATGTGTATGTTATGTTATTTTATACACAAAATCAGAATATTTCCTACAGGTGTATTTGACTAATTTGCACTAGCTATCACTGGCACTGCAGTGTTGTGCTCCTGAAAGGGTTAATGAAAATTCATTGTGGTGCATAACAGAGTCACATTTACACTGTACTTCTTAAAATCTTAATATGAACTGGACACAGCTCTTCCCACTAACTAGTGAATAGAAATCCCCCTTCAGCAGATACACAGAAGTATGCTGGAAAGTATAGATGTCTTGCAAAGAAGATACATATACAATATGTATCAGCTATTTATGTATTCAGATGGTCTCTTCACAATGCCGACTCATTCTTCGGTTCTCTCTCCAAGCCAACATCTCCATGGAAATGAAGGGGACTTCTGTGTGAATACTGCACAGTGCGCAGAATGGATGCATGCCCCATTTTATACACCATACACAAACATGTATGCCCACGCATCTTATGCAGCCAGGTTACTGTATACCTTTCTGTAGTGTACAGCACAATCACTCACACACTGCACAGTTTCAGTTTTCAACGCATTGCAAAGAGCAGAAAGCGTGTGTATGCACACAGTCATTATGTTCTACAGTTGTCTCCATTATAGATACATGCACATTGTACAACCAACCTGAATAAGGCACACACACACACATAAAACACATAGATCTGAAAAATTGATGCATTCACAGTATTCTGTAGGATACATCTCTATTAAAAATGATATGTGACCCAACAAGAAAATGTCACTACCCGTACCACATCTAAATCATACATGTACTTTTATCCTCATTTGTGCATTTTTCTATGGTACTGATAAACAATTTACTTAATATTCAATAAAAATTTCATAAGACTGCTGATGAATATCATTAAAAAGAGAGTGAGAGAGAGATTGAGATCAATTATCAATTGGCAATAGATACACGTGTAGTTGGTTGTTTTTTGACAACTTTGCTTGTGAAGTGTCACTCAATGTTTTGCAAGGACCATTCAACAGATCAGTTTCTCAGGTTTTTCAAGCAGTTAAGACACAAATTCCCTTTGCTGCGTGTACACTTTGTATATTGCCCACTACAACCACATTTTGAGACCCATGTTGCACATAATGCAGTGTGTATTACTGTACTGACACATTTATGCTGGAATGAATATTACCTACTATGCAATATACCTTTCAAGTCAGTGCATGATAAGTTTACAATGTAGAACATCTTCAAATGTAAACTGTACATGTATGTTAGCATACACTGTACAGTACAGTACGCATCTGTGAAACTGGGTACCCCTGCTCAGCCCAAATAGTAACAAACACACACACAGTTTTATAATGTACAGTAACACAGTCGCACTCAACAGTACCCACAGCTCATCTGGCATTCATAGCATTTCACTGGAGGTATTGTGTGAGAAAAGTGCAGCTACCATACATGCTGGCCCATGGGATACCGCCAATGGTTCCGAGACCTCAACTGTCAACTTCGTTGACCAGAGGGTAACTACACGAATCATCATCTGCCTGGCATTACAAAACCACGTCAGAACATTAGGTACATGTTCAACAGCATTTCCTTTCCATGGAGAATAGTTACTATTATCACTTTAAAAAAAAATAAATCCATCTTTAAAGTGAATGTAAAGGATTATACAGGAGAATACATCAAAGAAAATTGAGCAGGTACATGTACAGACTTTTTTTTTTCTCAATGAGTCATTAAAGGACAAGTTCACCTTCATTAACATAAGGATTGACAGAATGTAGCAATATTAGTAGAACACATCATTGAAAGTTTGAGGAAAATCGGACAATCCGTTCAAAAGTTATGAATTTTTGAAGTTTTTGTGCAGTCACCCCCTGGATGAGATGACTACTGCAGTGTGTGATGTCACATGCGTACAACAATATAAGGAAAATATAAAGAGAATTTCACAAAATTTCATCTTTTGAAAAAAAGTACACGTTCCCTTGACTCGTTACTGACATATGTTGTGGGTAATATTATTTCCATTGCCTTTAGAAAGAGACAAGACAAGCGCTCTTTTATTATGCAAAAAAAAAGTGAAAATATGCTGAATTTTCTTTACATTTTCTTGATACTGTTGTACTCATATGACATCACAAGCCTTAGTAGTCTCCTCATCCAGCAGTTCCAACACAAACATTTTAAAAATTCATAACTTTTGCATCAATTGTCCAATTTTCCTCAAACTTTCACTGATGTGTTCCACTAATATTGCTGCATTCTCTCAATCCTTATGTTACTGAAGGTGAACTTGTCCTTTAAATTGTAGATACTAAGATCCTATGCTGCCCGCATTACTCAGTAATTTGGACATGTCTAACATTGTATCATACTACTGTGTGTGACTGTGAGTTCCTTTGAAAAGTTTTGCCTTCTGTTGTATGGCAGTATTTGGTAAAAAAAAGAAAAAAAAAAACTTTCAGCAAGTACTGTTTTGAAAAGGTATTGTCTTGATATGGACAACTGCACATTACAACTACAATTTGTATCAACAATTTGTACATGACAGCATGTCACATAATCAACAGAATTTAAAAAAACAAAACTTTTAACAATTTGCCATAAACAGTACAGTGCTCACCAGTTAATTGCGAATCGCTGTAGCGGTAGCCCCGCTTGAAGTCCAAAAAATAAGTTAGTCTAATAAAAACTAGAAATGCCGCTACAGCGACTGGTTATACCCCCGCCAAACAACATTTCATAAGCTTTGGTCAAAACAACATTTCATAAGCTTTGGTCAAAAAACTGAGGAAATAGTTAAATCTGCAAGATCTTTCCTTGATCTTCTGCCATTAATATGCCGTTACCATGGCAACGTACTTTAAAATAAGTAAAATCTTCCAAATTCAACGTTAAAAATTTGACTGAAATCGGATGAAAAAAGGAAGTTATTAAACTTTGAAGTTGTGCTTATTTCTCAGGAAATAATTTTCCTGGTATCTCATAGCAATTTGCTATGCATTTTGGTATGACTGCTATACAAAATGTAATTTGCATTGCAGTTTCATTACATAGACTTATACCATTTTGTTGAAAATGTATGTCCATCAACAAAAATTGCTATTCAATTTCGAGAAGGAAAATTATTCCCTGTTTCTGCAAAACAGTTCTTGAACAGTGGATATGAATAATGGGTGCGCTGACAATGTCATAACCTCACAATTTTCCATTGATGGTGTACAAAAAATGACGAAAATTCAATGTTTCTGTAATTGAAGTCTAAAACATGATGTTATTCTTGGATGAATAACTTCAGAATAGTGATCAGTTAGATATCAGGATTTGAGCTTTGGGCATAATTGCATTTGAATGAAAAACTGGAAATTCAAAAATTTTATGTACAAACTATATGGCAAGTTGTGAGGGTATGACATGCTCACATTGCAATTTGCATAATATATTCATATTGACCGTTCAAGAACTGTTTCCTGAAAAATTAGCGAAACTTCAAAATGTCATAACTTCCTTATTTTTCACCCGATTTCGATCAAAATTCTACTGTTGAACTCTTTCTTATCACTCAGACTAACTTATATTTGGACTGGATTTCCCCTTTAAGTGCAACAAAACTTGATGTAACAAATTTTTCACATGTTATTCCACCATTAAATCCGAACGATAAACCGCTTTATTGGGACAAATTTGGCTGACAGACTTCCATTATCCGTCGTCAATGTCTAAAAACAATAAGTAAATCCCTAGAAATAATCAAAGGGATTTCATTTCCTCACCAAAACCAATTCCAGATAGATTATGCCGATTGCAGTCTAAACATTTGCCGTTACATAGTAGGAGTGTCATCAGCTTCTCCACATGCACCTTCAGTGCCACACAGTCACCTTCCCCATGTGTGGCCCATACTCTCCCTGTCTGTGCATACACGTAGTACTATATTGTACATAGTGTGTGTGTTAGTGTGCGACAGACAGTACAAGGAGGCATAAATATGAGAAAAATTTGTTTCTCGCAATCAGTGTTGTCGTGATATACATGTTGTTAACATGAAAAAATTAGCAGTGCTGCCTTTCTCTTTATTGATAGGGTCATAGGCATCATGACTATACAATGTATGTATTGTGAACTATAAAAAGGGTTATTTTGTGGATCAAATGAACGAAGATGTCTGCAGGATTTTCTTTTATTTCTACGCATTCTTCTAGGCAGATAATAGCAGTCAAAACTCATACATGTATGTTGATACATCACTTACCTGATATACACAACAAACATATTAAAGGGAATGCAAACCCAAAGAGCAAAGTGGATTGAGTGAAAGCAGCAACATTAGAAGAACACATCAGTGAAAGTTTGAGGAAAATCGGACAATCAATGCAAAAGTTATGAATATTTATAACTTTGGTGTTGGAACCACTGGATGAGGAGACTACTAGATGTTATGACGTATGAGTGGACAACAATACAAAGAAAGTATAACAAAAATTCAACAAAAATTCACTTTTCTAGCAGTATGAAAGAGCGCTTGACTAACCGCTTTCAAAAAGCAGGGGGAATAATTGCTACCCTTTGACATATGTCAGTATCAAGTTGATGGAATTTGTAACTTTCATGAAAAATGAATTTTTGTGGAATTTTATTTATATTTTCTTTGTATCGTTGTCCACTCATACGTCATAACCTCTAGTAGTCTCCTCATTCAGCGGTTCTAACATGAAAACTTAAAAAATTTATAACTTTTGCATCGATTGTCTGATTTTCCTCAAACTTTCACTAATATGTTCTACTAATGTTGCTGCTTTCACTCAATCCACTTTGCTCTTTGGGTTTGCGTTCCCTTTAAACAATTTCAATAACATGATAAAACTGGGTGTATGATTGCGGGTGTGTGAATGTGCGCATGTCTGTCTGTGTGTTGTCGTACACAAATGAACCACAGTCACAAACCCTGATATCTGTACTTACCCAGTCTAAGTTCACCAAAGTTGCCGCATCCGATTTTCTTGCCCACCCTGAAATTGGGTCCCACCATAAGTACTCCTGAATTGGATGGGTTAGTGCCAGTTCTCGAGCTTGAGACAGTCCTCGCACTGCCCTTCTTGTTCCGGTGGCGATTATCGTCATATCTATGTGTCCCACTCATCTTGCTGCGCTTGTTCCCAGAGACTCCCTGTGCGTACTTCCAGTTTTCTTCACTTCCTATCTGTACATGCGAACACACACATCAAACTAGCACCTTTTTCGCCCTGCAACTAATATAAGCAGTAGAGGCAGGGAAACATGGGTAAAATACAATGTAAAATTCCAACTGATTCAGTGTTACTCCAAGGTTATACTCCTAAAGGTACGCAGAAGCTGTATCACTTATTTTTATGTTGTATTCCACAAATGCTTTCACCGTTTGCTGGAATGCATGTTTGTTATTTCCTTGTTGTTCTTCAGGTTTCTTTCTCTTTTTTTTTTTTTTTACTTTCCACTTGTGGATCAGTTACGAGGCAAGATGGGTTGATTCCTTCGCTACGGGACGGCTGGACACCTGCCTGATCTTCACGCCGGCGTGTGTGATCCACTTATCACCTGAAGGGTCCGTCCATTTGTTGCGCCACCATCTAGCACCGGGTTTTGTAGTCAGGTCAACAGCATCTGTGTAGCAAGCACAAGCATACAAACAGATATGAGACACTGCATGCTATCACCTCACATGACAGAGTGTTATGGTTGATCATGGACACACACACACACTCCATGGCATTATATGGATTATATGTGGTCTTTTTTTTTCAGTTTATAATTTGTTATCCTTTTTAAGAATTAAATGCCACTAGATATCTTGCACACCACAAAATCTGAGATGCTCCCTTCCATAGAACCAAAGGTACGGTGATTTAAATCATGCATTCTGGTGCACACTAATTATAATACCACTACTTTGGCTTATTTTGATAAAGAATATTGTGACAAAATGTGACTTTTTGGTGGTTGGAAATCTAGTTTTTTTCCTTTTTTGGTGAGGGGTGGAAAAAAAAAAGTTTGACAGGAGGTGAGCATGAGAAAGGCCCTTGAGATGTGAGTCTCACTCCCAAGGTGTGAGACTTGGTAGGTCCCCCAAATTGTTACAGATGTACTACTGGCCCGATTTTAAAATATAAAGTTATTAAACAAGGCAAGTGCCAAATTGTGTCTCGGCCCTTCGCGTAGAAGAAATTAATGTTTTTCTAACTCCCGAAAGTTCATTGACCCACCTATGGCCTTTGACCTTGTGGTAACCTTCATGTTTGGTAAAATGTGTAACTTCGTATAACCACTCTTCCCTCCAAGTTTGATTGAAATTGAAGTCCTCAATAGAGAGTTCTTCAAGAGAGTTCTTTTGTAGCGTTACGGACGGACGACGGACGGACGGACAGATGCCGCAGGCAATCCCTTAGTCTCCCCACACTTCCGGTGGGCTCGACAATAAAAAATGCATCCGTAACCCTTAAGCTATTACATACCAATAGGTTTTGACCAGTATGGAATAAATATGTTTTGAATCAAAACTTGCTATAGGTACTATAACTAGGCAATATAATGCAAAAACTCTGTGACACTAAATTTTATTCAATCTTATGTAGACTAACATAAAAAAAAAAAGTCACATCACTTCCACGGGCCTGCTCTCGGAAATAAGTTTAAAGGAGACCTCTGGATGATTTTCAGAATTTTACATTTGAACAACTATAAATCAGTTATACTGAGTAGAGTTTCAGAATTTATAGGTGATTGGGATGAGGAATAAGAATGTTTTCAAAATTTTATGCAAACTGCAATGAACACGGATGATGACATGACAGCCTCATCATAAGAATGCACGAGTCGGGGCTCAAGGAAGCAGAACAAAAGAAGAAGGCATGCATAGATTTTACACAGGTGAACTTGTTGAGCAGGTGGTATGGTAATGAATTACACTGCTACATTTCTGAAATATGTTGGCTCCTATGTCATCAAAACTGTTCAGTGCCATTTGTTTAAGATTTTTCAGAGTATTGGTTTCTCTGCTCAAAGACCACAATAAATTCTATATGTATCTATCCATATCTATAAATCCCATGGAGCTTTCAATTTAGGTACTACATGATATGAAATTATGAAAATCGTCTGGACTGTCCCTTTATACAGTAGATAACGTAATGCCCTGTGATTAATCATGGGTCACCAATTCGTGGACAGACAAGTATACATGTACAATGTGTACATCAGTCATCGTCTAAAATAAAGGAGACCATAAGGAGAAGGCTGAGGCATAATACAGTTGAACCTCTATTATCCGGCCTCCCTTTATCCGGATCTCTCTATTATCCGGACGCAATCTCGCCGTGATTTTTTTATCTTTTTTTAAGAATTACGGGAGGAAAGGGGGATTCCCAACTCCTTGAGAACTCCTACACAAACACAAATGAATTACATATACTTGATACATTTCTTAATAATTATTTAGGTAAATCATCCCAAGAATTTATAAAAGAAAATGATTTCATTCTTGCAAACACGACCCACTATTTTGGGGTCTGTTACTGAGTGTAACAATGAAAAGGTTGCAGTATACACATTACTACATGTGGTGCTACAATGGGCTACATCAGTACATGTGTATGTATATGTACATGTATAAAGCATTGAGTCTCCCGTATCCGGCCAAATCCCTTAACCGGATGAGCCCCGGTCCCGACTTGTCCGGATACAAGAGGTTCAACTGTACCTGTATTGACAGACATGCATGCATGATATGGATCAGTGTGTGTGTGTATGTGTGTGTGTGTGTGTGTGTGTGTGTAACTGTATGCACTCCAGGAAGCAATCTACAAAAATTATGCAAAATTAACAGTTAAAATGCCCTTTCAGTGCATTTGGATACAGAAATCAGTTTTCCCAATCACCCGATTGGACGAGTGGGTTGACACTTGTAACCACATTGTACCTGCTGCTCTAATTACAAAGCTACACATTGTACATTTGTAGTTGCCAATTAAATGTGCCAGTACTACATGTAACACTAGCATATTAATCAGCTAAGAATGGAAAGTGCAATGTAATTCTTAAAACAGCAAAGAAATAAAGTAAACAGATTGATGAAAATTCGACAAACTTGAATCCATGTCAACAGAGTCATGATTATTTTAATACCTGTGTATTAAAACAAATCCAAAGTCAACTGAACAAGAACTGCATGGGTCATGTAACAGTAGCATCACTTGCCTAATTAGAGACTCTTCATAATGAAGAATGCATTCAATATATTTAAAACATTATATAGTCACAAGTAATTGACTAAACTCATTTTCACAAGAGGCATTTTTTTTTCCCATGGCTGTACTCAAGATGTTGTACCAAGACAATGTTTTCTTGCACAGTGTCCACAGCAGAGGACATTAATTTCTGCATAAAAATAATTAAGTGAAAAACAACAACAAAATGAAACAAAACCCCAGAGGGTGTGTCCTTCTGTAAACAAGAAGAGGGAAACCAATATGAAAGATATGTTAGTGAAATGACAAGGACAACAACATGGACGTTTAATACTGAACATTATACTGCATGACCTACAGACAATGAAACAGAAACCACTTCCTTTGCATACAATGTACAATACTATCTATCCCCCCCCCCCCCCCATCTTAAAAAAAAAAAGAAGAAGAAAAGATTGTATCACTGCATGTATTACTACATATTTCTCTTTGGGGTAAATCACCTGTTCTATGCTATACGACACTACAATTGCTTCTGACCCAGGAATACATGTTACCTGATGGGAGACATACTAAACAGCATCCCTTCTTGTCTTCCAATTGGCTCAGTGACTTTGAGCATCTTGCCTGCATCACATGCACATGTCTACATAGTGTTCATAAGTACTATTTTGACAGTCTCTCTCAACAGTGTTCAATCACCTTACAAATCTGTTGAACAAAGAAAACAAATAACTTTCCATGCCAGAATTTCTGTTTCCAGTTGGACACAATGTACAATGTACATGTACAATGTATGTGTGTACTTCATACCACAAGACCATATTCCCCAAGATACACTAAGAACAAATACATATTGCAGGCCTACATGCGTATTTGAACACATCCAAAAAATTCACACTAGTGTGACAGTCTCTCACACACAGACTACATTGTGATTCTTTTGTGGTATAACATGGCAACATCCGCATCTGTGCTACCCTGGTGGCAACTACTGTATGACCCCTGCAGCTCGGTACAATCGGGGATAAAAAAAAAAAAAATGGTGTTTTTGTCTCTCCTACAGTTGACAGCGTAATGTGTCAATCTGAGATTACATGGCAGAAGTACAACTACATGTTGTACATGTAGTCCTTAGCTAAGTTACAGACTACATGTACAATGGCTATGATGTCTGGACCAAACCTGGTGGGTAATGTGCAGTTAACAGTGTAATGTATGTGGGCTCTCATAATAACCTTTTGTGTACTCTAGACACACAAAGATGGAAACACACAGACAGGAAAAGCTTAGTGCCCCCACGGTTATGAATACAATGAGTACACAACTGGAACTAGTGAGTGGGCAAAAATCGCTCTTTTCCTGTTATATATTCTACTCCTTATCCAGAACAAGAGTGTGGCGATTACAGGCCACCAAGCTTTGCATGGAAGAGACAGAGAGATCATGTCCCACTGACATAAATAGATTGGTGATTCATAAACATTCTCTCTTCTGGATCAAATTCAATTCAGGTTTACATGTAACTGGTTACCAAACCTCCCAATCGGAGCACATGATGACTAATGCCCCGCCAGAAATTGTGGGCCACGCCGGTCAACACACCCATGACAAAAGAGTTTGTTTGTTTGCTTGTTTTTTTAATAGGAGATACTTAATTTTGTACAGCTTCCTTACTAAGTGCTGGGTACTAATATGTATACTGTGGATGTATGGGCTGCTCAAGGCTTGAGGGCATTAGAGATGTGCATTGTCCATTGTCTTTTTCTCCCTATCTATTGGTGACTCCATACACTGAAACTATGTATCTCCTTAGGGTAAAAGAGTTCCCTAATGCATAGTGAGTGTGCCAGTTAAGGCCACTTTACATGTTTTACTAGTCACATGCTATTGGTCAAGCTTGAATTTCCTTACATGACACATCTTTCAAGTAGTGCTTAGTCTCTTGACACAGCCATGAGCAACATGTGAACGGAATAGAATGAAACAACCACAAGCTGCTTGTTTTTAGATGAAAATACTAATTCTTCCTAATGACACATGATACATTGTATTTATTTTTGGGTAGCCAATTAATAGAAATGTACACTGTACGTGCAAGTACCTGGTATGTACTGTAGTTCCTTATTTTGCAAGAGAAATGCTAATAACAAATTAAATCAATTCCTAATTTGTTACACAAATTAGCTTGTCAGCTGCAGCAATTTGCAAAAAACAGTAAGTTCAGGTAAAGATATGCAGTGATACATGTACATTGTATCTCCCACATCTCTACACTGAAAATTCTGAATTTGGTTTCTGAATACATAAACAATGTTTTCTGTCATTGTCATGAATGATAATCAACTAAATACATGTACAGGCAGTGCAGCATTCGGTATCATAAAATGGATTGATAATGATATGGATATTAAATACAGTTTGAAATGCTTATCCCACTGATGTCAACAAAATGTAGCTCTAACATGATTAGCAAACTGCCCACATGTATACATACAACATCAGTTTACAAGACATTATGGCTAATACAGATACTGTACCGGTACATGTAGCAATGCCTTCAGCCACTGTTATGGATACCTTGTCGGCAACGGTACAGTGTACTATACATGTACGTATGCTGTTGTTTTTGCGTGGGTTTAAAGGTCCAGTTTACCTTTGGGAGCAGTGATTTCAAAAATGTTCAAGATATCACATTTGATGCATATAAGTAGGTCTGCTGTATCATAAAACATCCTACCATATGAAATATTTGCAATGAAACCTAAAATATAAGGAGATATCAGGGTTTTTCTTCATAAATCGTAACTGGATACGGTTTAGTCTGGAAACATCTTCATCATAACTATTGTTCACATTTTGTGTATTAAACAACACTTAACATCGATTATACGGATTCAAATTTTGACAGTGGTCGTTTCTATCCCTAACTCACATTTTAGAACTATTTTAAAGCACTAATGCTGGGTTTTTGTTTCATCTGCAAATGGTAAATTATGCCTTTAAATTTCATGAATTTTGTGAATCACTATTGGACAACAAATTTAACACGTAAAAATGGCACCATACGTTCAGAGGATAATAATGCATGTATGATAGCCTCGGGGTCAACTTGCGAAAACAACATTTTGCACAAAATGTCCGTGACCTCCTTATTCGCAAAAATATCTTAAAATGCAAAAAAATATCAGTTTATACAGTACCATACTGACCTTAACACATGGATGTTCCTACAATACAGCACTCACATACATTGTACTTGTGCTCACAGAATGCTAATACATGTATTTATGTAGAGCATTACAATTTCAATTACAATACGCTATAATGTTTCAACATTTCAGTCATAGCATAAATACCAAGAGTTGAGACTATGACTTACACCTTTCATCCCAGCAGTTTTACCATTATTTTGATCTTAATTTCCTACTAGTCTATTGCAGTAATTTTAACCATGACCACAGCATGACCATACCACTCCCCCAAGTCTGGATCACATGTATGTTGAACTTTTCTAGTACATACTCTTACAAACTAACAACCACACGTACAAACAACCTGACAAAGTAGTACAATGTACTGCAAAACCAAAACTCAGTAGTCTCTTAGCAAAACATAACAAAACAACAAAGCACAGAATATGATTTCACGGCATGTGACACACAATAAATTTGCTATTCAATGATGCTGCTGTTTTGCATGACAAGCCCTGTGTTTACAGTTTCTGTTTGCAATTGCAAACGTGATCATTAGGGCATCTGTAATGGTTTAGGGGAATTTCAGAATGCATTAGCATGAAAAAAAAAATCAGGATAGGAAAGCATGTACTGTATCACATAACTGAGATTTGAGAACATCCTCCCTCACAATTACATACCTTTATGTACAATATGTGGGTCAATCATGTGATATCCCTGTACAGTTGTACCAAGGGAAACGAGAACAGAATTGTGCCTTCACTACCTTTGAACATCAGAGAGGTGTCTGGTTTGTCCTTCATAGAAGAGTACAATGTATGGAGTATGTACGTACATCACAGAGCATATTACATGTGTACTGTATCCCCCTCCCATCCTCCTGTGATCCGTCCAGACACAGAATTTTAAGCACCATGTATAACAGTATGCAGTAATAGTGGCTCGACATGAATGTCTAAAAGCAGTCTTGTACAAATTATTTTCTGTACTTTCATTTCTGGGCAACAACAATGTGAAATGTGATGACTTGCGTGTATATGCCTAGGAAGACGAAGCAAAGTTATAATTATTTTGTGTTTGTGTGTGTGTGTGTGTGTGTGTACAACCTGTGTGTTGATTCATCTAGATGTAAGTCATGGTTTTTCATGTAAGCTGTTGTTGAGTGCTGTAAATGATATTTTCCCTTTTCACATTTTACAAAACTACGAGGAGGGTGATCCCAAATTTGTCAAAATGATTTAAATCCATCTCTAAATGCACTGAATACCAAAATGTGAAACAATGTTACAATTGTACACTGGCAATTATTTTGAAAGGGGGCATGATTCCACATGAGACACACTAATAATGAACTACTAGGTATGTGTGTAAAGCAATCACAGTGCTTCAAAAATATGGCTGACTTGAGAAGCAATGCTATGCAGCAAATTCATCTACTTTTAATACATTAAATTGTATATTTGGAAATTAGAATTAAGACACCAACACTAGCAAACAAAAGAATATCTTGATGGGGGAACACAAAATCTTTAGAAGGTCAAATAATCTGCACAATGGACACACTGATCATTCCTTTTAACTAAAATTCCTACAGCACTACTGTACATGGAGCACTGCATGTTGTCATTCTACTTCATTATCATGCTGATGTAAAGTCACTGAAAATTTTATTGAGAATCAGGCAAAGCTGGCACACAATGTGCCTAATTATTGAAGTGTACCTGCCTCGACCTTTGTCTTTGACTTATTTCACATGCACCATTGTACATGTACAGTGTACTCTGTTTACTGTACCTTTAACCCTATTAATCCCAGAAGCAATCTTAACTTACAAATGGAAATACACCAACCAATCATTAAAACTTACATGATGGAAATACCTGTAGATCTGATTATTATTTTTATACTAATGTCACTTGATGTGGAAGCAGTATCACATGAACATTTCTATCATGACAAATGGGACAGTCTAAATACACAATCTAATTTGCATTTTATAATTTTTCCAGATTAGCACATTTTAGCTCTGTTCAGCTCCACTGTCTATACTTGGTTTTGTTTCATATGCTGCCTGATTTATTGCATATATATGTACACTTGTTGTAGCACAAGAAAAACCCAAGTATCAGAGCACAAGAAAAACCCAAGTATCAGGGAAGCAGTCTTACTTTGTAGCTTCCAACCGCATTTCTGTGAGCAGTAGTTTGTTGTCTGCATTTATGCTAGGCTGCTCCTGCTTAATCAAAAAATCTTGTCACAACACTTAAAGTGCAATAAGCATTATATTAAACATTCTTCATTATATTTTAAAGTATGTTATAAGTTCAAATGCAGCAGCAAAAGGACAGACTCGTTAGCATTCCAAATGTCATGCATCCTTACTTACAAACATGTACAGACAGTATTCAAATGGTCTACAATACACAAACAACAAAGAACCTATTAAAGGTACCAGTGAATGCTAGAGTTCTACACTTAAAATGGACTTATTGCAATACCATTAACAACTGCTGAGTACAGCCCCACATAAAAAAAAATAAATAAAGAAATGACAAATAGGAATCTACTGGTTATTCTTTCACTCACTACTCTTCGTATGTGCAAGCGCATTCATACAAGTTTTAATAGTAGGGTGAGCCTACTGTGCACCAGTATTCGGTCACCTACCGGAATTCAGTCACTTATCACTAATCAAAAGCCAGCAAGTTATACTGTCACAATACACACAAATCACATCATTTCACATACTGGCACTGTTGTTCACAGCTGGAAAGTTCCTTAGTCCCCTTCAAAAATCCAACCAAAATTCCCAATTCTGCCGTCAAAAATGCAGAATCTGCAAAACTTTTCCAAAGCGCACACGAATTAAATCCGGTTTTAAAAGTCAGGGTCGCCAAAAAGACGCTAAAAATAAAAAATTTATGCGAAAAAAGAAATACGCCATTTCCTTGCGAGATTTCAACTTATCATTTATAAGCTCAGACTAGAGTGTGGTGGTATCTGCAAAAACGCAAAAGAAAAAAAAAAAAATCTCTGTACGTGCCTGTGTAGTGACTAAATGTTCGTTCAGGGGTTGAATGCAAGTGCCGACTTGCAAGAATTCAGTCATCAACGGGCGCCGCAACATCCCCGATGCAATTTTGTGCCAATAAGGTACATTGTATGGTGCGTCACATTTTTCAGCGGCCTTGTATGCGCATTGACATTAAACAGGAATATCGCCTGACCGAATTCTGATCGAGTTGATCATATTCTGGGGGATTATCAAGGTGATATGTATTTTGGGATTTTGTGAAATTCTACGATGTATTTAACAAAATAAGAATTGAGATAAAAGAAATTTGATATACTTAGGATACATTTTTGTAGATATAATTTTATATGTATCGTATCATTATACTATAGTTTTAAAAATACTGCAGAAATGACCGAATACAGGGGCCGAGGGTTTTACCCTAGATTCCACAAACGTACAACTGCAGCTGTAAAACTTTAGGCGATCAATCCAGCCACTTCAATCTTTATTAAGATTCAAAATGTTTTTGTCTTACCATGCAAAGGTACAGTAACATGCCTAGGTTCTAGATTTCTAACTAAATTTTGAAGTGCATTTGACATTTGTAATTGCTAATTGGCCTTTGTAAATTTCTACGTCAGTCTCTTGCATCAGGTGGTTTCATGTTAAAATTCAGAAAACTAGTTTAGAATTCAAGAATGGGAGAGAGACACCTCAGTGCAAATTATTACCCATAGTCATACATAATTTAGACATAAGACGGCAGCTTCCACTCTAACAAGTTACAGAAATTCAAACTGAAATGAAAAGAGTGAAAATTTTACACTCATTTTGGAGTTGCGCGTAGTGTACAAAAGCGGACGGCCCGCAGTGGGCGAGCTCTCCTTTCTCCAGCGAGAATACACGCTGTTGGATGGTCTCTGAGTATGACCAGCTGAGCGGGTTGCTGCTGCTCAACTTGCGCTTGCTGTATTATCGCAGCGCAAGTGCCGAGGCCCGAGAGTGTGCATGCATGTTGCTTGTGTTGGCCACTTCCTGTTGCCATGGGCGGTAGACTGATCAAATATACCTGCTTTATGCGTACAAATACATCAGATCATGGCGTAAATTGTTGAAATCCGACATCATGTCTCTACTACTTGAATTCAAGAAACCTAAAATATCAATGCTTTCAAATTCTGAACATTATAAACGATAGTACGTTACCTGAAAGTATAATTCCTCCATTGAAAATCACGTACGATTCATCGACCCGTTGTTCGTCTAGTTCATAATTACGTCACTTCCGGCATACGAGCCTTATTTTCATGGTACTGCGCGTGCGCGAAGGCTGATAAAAATGGCCGCTAATTTTGAAGTTCTTGTTTACACATCGACGACGACCCTAACAAATGTCTCATTGTAGAAGCTGATATCCAGCAACAGACATCACGATGGCCGCAGGGGACCAGTATCTCCTTGTCGTATCTATCATTAATGGTAAGATGTAGATAATTGAATGGATAGTGTATCATTTGAACTATTCCGGTGGCGTTTACTCGGCAAGATCACAATTCATCAACACGACAGTCCCAGATGTTCAGTTTTGTGCTGGTGAATGACGAGACCTGCTTCTGAGAATGGAGATTGTTTCTTTCCTTTACCCTAGGCCTAATTTAATTCTAACAATAGTATTCATGGTCCTGATCCCCCATGATTGCATATAAAGATAGCGTTGTAGAACTAGAAGGCTGTTCGCCACGTTCGTGAATCTTTTCCTTATCAAATAGATCTAGATTCTAGAACGTAGAAAGTTCTACGCGTCTACGACGGTCTACCTAGTCAACTAGACCTAGTCTACTCTAGACTCTAGAATAGTAGAAAATCTAACTGTTAGAGCTAGATTCTAGATCTAGACTCACAGCCTAGTACTAGTAGAGTAAATTTAATTTAGATCGTATCACTGCACCGGACGTTTTTTTTTTTTTTTCGTGGCTTTGAATTCCGTACTCAGAGGATGAAACTTTGGCTAAGAATAACACCACTTATTCACAGTGACACAGACTCCTGGAAATTACGAATTCAGCCAACTTTTGTCAATTTTTTGCTCCAGTTTTCAGAAAATATGCTTCAAACATACCCCTCTGTAAAAAAGTTGTCTTTTTGCGCTATGCAAAATCGCATTGTAATTAATACCGGACACGTTGTTCGTAACGGAATAATCAACGTCTTTTGCACCTTGTCCTTGCACCAGAATCGCAATTCATACCCACGATTCACCGTAGACATGCCTACCGAGGGTACGACAAAGTCCAAAGAAAAATTCGGCAAATGAAATGACGCTCAAATTTTGTATTTTACGGTAAAAATGTCTGACATGAACATTTCGAACAGTTCATGCGATGAAATCATGTGAAAAATTGACGTCTGCTTCTAAACTAGATTCTAGCGTTTTTCACATTTTTGTGTCGCATTTTTCACGATTTCGGTCCATACAACGCTCTGTGAAGCTAGTCTACGAAGCAAGCCCTGCGTGTATTGAATGTCATCAGTACGGAGAAATGTGCGTGTCCTGTAATACCATACCTGTAATATATCCTAAAAGCCCCAATATTCGGCTGGCCTTCCAAAATCCGGACAGTACTTGTCACTTATCTCAAGCCAGCAACTTCTACTGTCTCAACAAACGCATATCACATCGTTTCACATACTGGCACACTCGTTCACCACAGGATAGTGCCTAAGTCACTTCCAAAGATACATCTAAACTCACAATTTTTCGCCACCAAATATGCAGAATCGGCACAACCTTTTCCAAAGCATGCGCGAATTAGGTCCCGTGTTAAGAATTAGGGTCGCTAAACCGCTAAAAATTGAAAAATTATTACGTTCTGTTGCGAGAAAAATGTAAAAGAAAAACAAAATATCCGTACGTGCCGATGCAGCTGCAGTGAACAAATTTACAGGGGCTGAATGCAAGTGCCGAGCCATCAAAATTTGGACAGGAACGGGTGCTGCAACGTCCCCGATGCAACTTTGTGCCAACAAGGTATGGCGCGCACTCATTTTTCACCGGCCTTGTATGCGTATTGACATTGAACGCGCGTAGTGTGTGTCTGAATTTTGGAGACGCTGTCTGAATTTTGAGGAATTATCATGGTGATAATATTTGTGGATTTTGTGAAATTTTATGATGCATTTAACAAAATCAATATTGGGAAAAAGTAGTTTGATATATTTAATATACATTGTGTAATGTTATAGATATAATTTTGTTTGTATTATTTGAGTTGAACAAATATTAAATATAGTGTCCGAAAATTGGTGGTTTTACTCTATGTACCACGCAAAGGTTGTTTCGAAAAACAAAGGAAGAATGGGGGTATGGAAATGATCTTGTAGAAAAACATATTTCACGACCATGGGATCAATCTGGAAATGAGCAAGTGCACAATGGGTATGAATTAAATATGGAACGTATATAGTTTAAAAATTAGCCATTTGCTGGTAAAATAAGACACTTAGAGGCGCTTAAATTTGTGTTTCTTTTTTCATCGTACAGAGACACCACTCTGTTGACTCAGGGCACTCCCACCTGTGTGGAGGAGCGCCACATGTGAATTATGCTAGACCTAACATCATTAACTAGTGCTAATTCTATCTCCCAAACAACTGCCCTAGATCGTGCTCCTCCACTGCACCAACAGTCAGATTGATGCAAGCGATACAGATCAAAATTATTGATCCCAAAAAAGCCCTACTTGGTACTTTGTACTTGGAAGTTATCCTCCAAAAGACCCCAAGTGGAGTTTAAACTGGAGCTGGCAGCAGAGGGTGGGCTCAATCTGAGAAAACACGTGGCTGAGTTAACTCGAGAGGAAGGCTATTCCATGTCCTTGTGGTTCGAGGGAAGAAAGAGTTCCTACAAAGTGTATATACTGTGTTGCTAACTGGTACCTCAAACTGATTTGAATGCCCCTGTCTACTTCTATCTGGTTTAGGATGAATGTGATCTGTATCCCTGTGGAGCATCTTGTGAAAACGGGATAAAAATTTTTTCCCCCCTGTCTGTGTTGGAGTGAGTTCCATTTTAGCGAACTAAGGAGGTACATTGTGGGTGACACTTGCTTCCCTAACACACATGTTTGTAACAAAACGAGCTGCCTAGGACAGGTCAGGTGCTGCCACCAGCAAACTACCTCAAAGTTTATGGTGACGAAACAAGTGATGACGCCTGGTTAAAGTCGTTATATTAAAAGATGTAGTAGTCACTGTTTAATTTTACTAAGACTCATACTGAGGAATATGGATTAAAATGCCAAAAATTTCATTCCTTCTCCAAAACACACAAGGATCTAAATTTTGCTCCCAGGCTCAGATTTACTGTATGTAGCCAGTGTTAGTGTTGACATAAGTTCATAAAGGCCTGGCTGTTGGCTAATTTGATTTACAAAACGTATGTGCCCCTTTGTTTCTCCATCTAGATATATTTTGTCTGGGTATGGTAATAAATAAACATTTGAATAAATTTTCCTTTTTGTGTGTGTGTGTGGTGCGGTTTACTGAGAACTTGGGCATGTACTGTAAATTGCTGCTCAGGGTTTAGTACTTGTCCTTCTTTCTTTTTCTTTTTTTTGGTCATACATGCTTTCTCCAAGTTAGATATAAATGAATTGAGTGACAGATGTGCTATTTACCACATAGTCTGGGAGATTGACCCTGTTCCATAACTGATAACAGTGCCAATACACTGTGAGAAGACATTTGCCTGTAAATTAACACTTATGGGTTTTGCATCTGTTCTTTGTCACCTTGCTTTATTTACAGTATGTCCAAGATTTCTATTTCTTGTTCTGTAGTTAAAGAACTTGCTTGGGCGAATGTGTTCTTGTCTAATTATAATCCTGAATATTTGAATCTGATCTGCTCAGTGTCTATGGTAACTTAGAGACTGTAATCTAAGTTCGGCTAACCTCTCTGAATATCTGTGATTTCTGAAGCTAGGTATGGAGTACTAGGTATGGTATGTTGCTTATCTTTGCACTTTCTTAATCCTCTGCGAATCCCTCTTCAAGCAAGGGTGCCATATTTGGGAGCAATAGTCCAATGATGGACGTACTATAGATTTGTAGAGTTGGATAAAGTTTTATGAATTAAGGGAAGAAAACAATTTAAAGGCTTGATGATTTCAGTCTTGCAATTTGAGTTTGCCACTACTTTGTCCAGTGAGCTGAAAATATGAACTGGCTGTCATGTGTGACTTCCAGATTCTGTTCAGTGGTAGAGTATGAGATTGGGGATCTTTTAGATGTAAGAATGTAGTCTAAGCCTGGGTTATTCTTCCCGCAGTGGACAACTTGCACAGGTCTATCTTTGTTGAAGGGGAGGGAAGCTGCCATGTATCTGCCCATTCATTCAGATTCTTTAGCTTGCCTTCCAGAGCTGCGTGGTCTCTGGTGTTGTTTACTAATGGGTAGAGTTTAGTGTCATCAGCTGGACTGTTCTCATTGGCGTACCGGTGGTATCCAACATGTCGTTGATGTAAATGAGTAATAACTCTGGATCAAGGATACATCCCTGTGTTATGCCATTTGTTACTTTTGTTGGTGTAGATGAAGTACCATTAAATACAACTTGTTGTCTGCAATTTTGCATTGAGGACTTGATCCAATTCTGTAGTTTTCCTTGAATACCAAAGGCATGGATCTCAGTTTAGAGTCTTTTGTGTTGGACACTATCTAAAGCTTCTGGGATGTCTAGACTCATAGGTAATAACAATCTATGGAGTTGTTATTATCCAAAGCTTGTGCCCAGTCTTGTGATACCACCAGTTAATGAGTGATCAATACAGGATCTTCCCTTTCTGAAATTACAGTATGTTGAATAGATGCCCTGTAGCAGTGATTTCCGCCAAGTCCTTGGTTACCAGGTACATGATTGTGTACTCAATTTTGACGTGGCGGCTTAGAGCAGTCTAATTTGGAAAGGCACTCCTTAACCATTTCTGGATGAAATGTGGTATTGTCTAGAGTTGTCTCAAAAGATTTGTCTTTAAACAAAGGCATGCTGAATAAGTCCTCATGTGTGAAGACTGTAAAGAAAAAAAATTCAAAACAGTTTTTTCGTGACCTGATTTAGGAATGGGTCCACCCTGTCCATTTTACCATTTTTGTTTGTTTGTTTGTTTTTGTTTTTGTTTTACTTGCTTTGATTAATTTCTAGTTTTGTTTGAATTTGTCAGTAGAGGTTGCATTAACAGGTTTGTCAGGAACTTTGTCCTGGAAAAAACTATATGGACTCTTTCTTCAATTTAGCTAAAATATTTTTTTTTTTTCGGGGGAGGGGGCTGACTTGGCAGACAAAAAAACCCAAACTGTTGGAGCGCTGTCAGTATTATCAAATCCCTTGCATATTTTTAAAATGAAGATGAGCTGAGCTTTTTGCCTTCTGATTGCCAGGCCCAAGGTTAAAGGACAAGTTCACCTTCATTAACATAAGGATTAAAAGAATGCAGCAATATTAGTAGAACACATCAGTGAAAGTTTGAGGAAAATTGGACAATCGATGCAAAAGTTATGAATTTTTAAAACTTTTGTGTTGGAACCGCTGGATGAGGAGACTACTAAGGCTCGTGATGTCATATGAGTACAACAGTATAAAGAAAATGTAAAGAAAATTCAACATATTTTCACTTTTTTCGCATAATAAAAGAGCACTTGACTTGCCTCTTTCTAAAGGCAATGGGAATAATATTACCCATAACATATGTCAGTAACGAGTCAAGGGAATGTGTACTTTTTTCAAAAGATGAAATTTTGTGAAATTCTCTTTATATTTTCCTTATATTGTTGTACGCATGTGACATCATACACTGCAGTAGTCTTCTCATCCAGCGGTGACTGCACAAAAACTTCAAAAATTCATAACTTTTGAACAGATTGTCCGATTTTCCTCAAACTTTCAATGATGTGTTCTACTAATATTGCTACATTCTCTCAATCCTTATGTTAATGAAGGTGAACTTGTCCTTCAACAACTTACTAAGGATTTCATGAGGCTTCGAGTATCCCAGTCACCATACCATACCACCATACTCAGCCACCATAATTAAATTATTAATGTATAATTGTTGTATGTTTCCCCACCCAGCTAAAGCAGTCACATTAAATGAAGCACCCTAACCTTTTCAATGATTATCACATTGTGCAGGGAGAAAATTTCCCAAACGGCCCAGTCAGGAGCTTGTGGTGGAGTCCAAATTCGATGGCGAGCTTCTGGCCACAGACCCGGTGCAGCACAGTGAGTCTCCGGAGTTCCACACCGAGCTGGCATGGGAGCTGAGCAGGAAAGCCCTACACCAGCACCGACTGCAGCGCACCCCTGTCAAACTCCTCTGCTACGCTGTGAGTGTGCAGACCAAGTCGAGGGAGAGCATAGGCTACGTTCTGCTGGACCTGAGATCTGCGGCTATGAAGGAAGCATCGCCAGCCAAGTTACCGACAGTGAGATCTCTTCTTCTCTCCCTTTTCCTTTGTATTACTTCGTGTTTATTCCTCATCTCTGCACTTTGTTATTCCACCTGTATGCTACTCTTTGTGGGGATACACACAGCAACCACAGGATTATCATATTCTCAGTAAGATTAAGAATATTAACAGAAAAAAAGAAGAAGAAATTGATTGCATTGTTAAACAGACAGCTAGCACTTAAATCTTGGGGACAGAAATACTGAAGGGTGATGGGCCAATAATCACCAGAGAAAGTTGTTTTTCAGGGAAAGCAGTTGAGATAAAGTCAATCAAAAGGTGATGAAAATCAGACAGGATTTGATAAAGTTGTTAACAGTAACAGTTAGTAGTGCTCACGTGATGCCGAGTGTGACATCCCGGACGGTGTAAATAGTACTGCACTTGATATACCACAAGCAGAGTAAGTTCAGAAATGTGTCCACCGAGAAAACATTTATGCTCCGAAGCATCATGCTGCAAACAAGTGATGGATACTATTTGCGGGTGGCAACAGTACAATGATTTTAATCTCTTGCTCATGTGCTTTCCTTCACCACCCCACTTCCCACCCAAGTCAAGTGACAAGGAGTGTGTAATAAATGGCTTTAACATTGTAATATGTGTAAATGTTACTACTATGTGGCATTGCATAGCCAGTATGTGGACTCTTGTCACCGCTTTGGCTCTTGCTAGCATATGCACTAATTTCAGTACACGGTATAAGCTTGAAGTAAATTTCAAAAATTCAAGACATCTCTCTGCTCAATGCTGTCATCATGCCAAGAAGTGTAAAGAGGCACGGTGGTGCCAAAAGAGGATGTTGGCAACTTCACTATAAAACCAACGTACCATCATTGAGATATGACAAGACATGATTCACTCTGCCCTTTTGTCCCTGCGTGCATTGTCTCCTTGCTTTGCTTTGTAGTCTGGCAAGTGGTATACCCTCCTCAACACCAAGTATCACCGTCACAAGCCAGAAATACACGTGGGCATTTCGTTAGAAGTGGATGCCCATGCCAGCAAGGATGAGAGTTTCAGAGCCAGGGCAGCTCCACCACGGCGCGGACAAGGTAAATCGTTCTCTATCTCATTTTTTGCATTAATTGTGTGAAATTAAAGTCTTTGACAGGACTTTGATTTCATTTATAGTCTCCGAATTAGTGAATCTGTGTTGAGATCCCTGATGCAGGAGACCTGTGTATAATCAAATCAGAACCTGCTTTGAGATGACGGCCATTCTCTCTGAGTTATTTGCAAGTTGTGAAGTCATGATGATGTCAGAAATGCCCCTAAGAGAGGAGCTTGCAATCAAAGTTGAATGACATCAGATTTCTGATTGTATAAAATTTTGATCTGACTGTGTATTCTAAGTTGTCACATTGTTTAGTAGTGCTGCTTTAACTCTCTTCCCTATCTACTATAAACCAGTATTGCCAGTGGCATTCAATGCATTTTGTAAAAAAAAAAACACAAACAACTTTCACATGCATTTTACTTTTGCAAATCTTGGTTTGCGAAATTAGCGATTCTGGTTTTATGTTATTTTGCTGTATCAGCATACTGCTTATTTAATCGGGAACAGCCATGTATGAAGTTTTTTGATGCTCTGTGATTATTTGTACAATGTTGCATGCCCACCTATTCATTCGTTGATGAAATCCCCCCCTGCTGCAGTATTATACATTGCTGCATGTGTCATCCTATTGATTTCTATGTCTTCGGCAGTTCCTTTGAAGCCAGGGGAGACAGCTCAAGTGCCCAAGATAGAGCCAGAATCCCTCTCTCCACGGCTGAACAACGAGGAAGGATTCTACCAGATTGGACCAGCCGACACCTGTAGGGAAAGCTTTGTCCTCTCGGTCACCATAGCCTTTGCTGCAAACCTGTCAAAAGTATGCTTGTTTGTGTGTTTGTGTGTGTTTGTATGTATTTATTGAAAGTTGTTTTTCAGTGATGATATGTACTCAGAATTTATTGTATAGATCCTCATTGTTGTCATTAAAGCAAAGAATTTTTTCATCGTTAAAATGTGTGGACTAAAAATCGCGTCATGGGGAGACATTTGGATTGATCATTTGATGTCTGGTTAATATCATCACTTTAGATTCAAGTAGACACTGATGGTAGTTGAGACTTCTGCTCAGTATCGCTTTGCAGAGTAGAATATCAAGAGAACAATTACATCTAAACTTTGATAGTGACAATTGACTTGCACATTCTTTTATCTTTTTTTTTTCAATTTGGTTCTTGTTGTCATGTGTTATGTAGTAATGACATTGGTCTGATTCATTTCATGAGATACTTAGGCAAAAGGTCCAGCCCAGTAATGGCTTTAAAGGGACTGTGCAGTAGTGGTTGAGGTGGGGATTCATGTTTTGAGCATTCTTAAGTGAGATAATGAGAAACCTCTTATGAAATATGAATGAGCATGTAATTTTAAGAAGGATTCAATGTTTATTTTATGAAAATTGGTTTTCAAATGGCTGAGATATCCAAAAAAGTGATAATAATAAAAGGCGACAGGCCACAACTTTATTAGGATCTCTTTGTTTCACCTTGTTTTTGGATATGTCCGCCATTTCAAAATCGATTTTCATCAAATAAACTTTTGATACCCCTTAGAATTGCATGCTCTTTGACATCTCATAGAGTGGTTTCTGAATATCTCACAAAACGTTAAATGCTAAATCCTCACCTCGACCAGAACTGTACACACCCTTTAAAGTACTTTTAACCCGTTTAGGACTGGCTGATTTTGCTACAACACGCATTTCCTATAGACACTTGCCCGAGTATACTCGGGACTCATTCTCAAGGGGTTAATAATCATAGTATATTAAAAAAAGCCATGGAACATGAAGTAAAAAAATGAAACAAAATGCAACAAAATGACTGACATTGGATACATGAGAGAAAGATGATACTGGGAAGCCACAAGCATTTGTGGCTTGAAACTTTTGCAAATAGGTAAATTGCGCCAACTATGTAAAAATTGTGAGTAAACTACATGTACTAGTAATACAAAAATTTGTGGAACACATGCTGCTGGTTGATGGAAAACACACAACAAAACTGAATGCACACAAAAATATGCATGGTTGATAAACAAGAACAACAAAAAGAATGCGCACTACTAGTAAGCATATCAGTATGAGTGCTTGTACGGTTTGCAGCATTGTATCAACATTTAATGCATTGTGTAGACAAAAGCTTTCATGTGCATTTTATTTTCATAAATCTTGAAGATATCATGCAGGCAAAACCATCTTGTTTTACAGTGCTGTTTTGTTTCTTCTATTTCCAAATGTTTTCAGTTGGTTCCTACAGACACACCATTACCAGCACACCACGAGGGTTTCTTCTTCTTTTACTCGTTGCTTGGCAACCACGTGACCAACGACAGCTTTCGGGACATCCTGAACCCAGTGTTTCCTGCGGAGAGAGCGTCCGTCAGAATCAAGAGTAGCGTAGACACGTTACGGGTGTTCTTTCAGCGAGAGCCTTTGCTTCAGGTAAGGACATGTTGAAAATAATGTGATATAGTTCCAGAACATATGATAGGCAATTTCCTCAAATATTTTAGATACAGGAACTATCAAGCTTGTGGTTTCATGTAAGGCATGTAAGTGAGGATATATTCTGTAATGTTAAAATGCTAATTTATATTTTGCATATTTCAGAGACTAGACTGCCCATTCATGGCATTAGCAAATGTGATGCACATTCCCAATGATATTTTTGACAAAACAAGACTGAAAAGGGACATTTTGTGATTGTCTGTAATGAGAGATTCTAGCATCCAGCATGTCAGAGCCAGCAGTGTGAGAGTATGAGTGACTGTGAGACAAATGAAAAGCCAAAGTATACAACAAGTCAAGAAAATTCTCACATTTCACAGGGCAAGAGCTGTGTGTTGAATTTTACTGGCCGCATATTGCCTCAATGACAATAGTTACTGTAAGCATGCTATCGCACACTTGTAGCAAGAGTTCGCACAACTCAGTAAGAGATGCCTATTGGCTAGCTAACTGTGCATCCAGTAAATTTACCGTACATCCAGAACTTATTGGATGCATGGCTGGAATTACGGGATGCACAGTACGGCTAGCCACGCATTTATGGCTAGCCAGAAGGAAATTCCTTCTGTAAATTCCCCATCAGATTACATGACTGAAAAGGGATACTGTAAAAGTGGATATTTTCGCGCGACTAATTTTTCGCGCTAGGCCTGGTCAGAAGAGTTTCGCATGTTTTTAATTCCGCGGAATCAAGACATCACGCACAGGAACGTATGGCAAGCAAAAATATTCGCGCGTTTTTATTTTCGCGCTAGTTTCTGGTTGCGCTAAATGCGCGAAAATTTCAACACCGCAAAAATTTCCACTTTTACAGTATCTGGCAAAAAATTGCTCATCATTCTATAAAGCAGATGATATACATGTCTTTTCATTCATCAGTAGGAATAGTGTGCGTACAGAAATTATGGAATCTAGTCTAAACCAACACGGTTTTGCCTCGTGGGTTAAACAGCTCCATAGTTTACCTCAAGCACACAATTCCTGCTGACGTACTCAGACCTGTGCATCATTTGTATACTATACTATGTCAGCCATTGTGCCGCCTCAAACGGGCCTTTTGTGTAGTGATGAATGTATACAAGTATGAAAACATTGATTCCTCGCAGATTCATCTCTGCTGTGGCGAGAAGACATTGGGGACAGCTGATGTGAGACTGAGTACACTCCTCCATCCGGGCGACGATGCCATCGACCGGCAGGCGCTGGTCACTGAGGGCGCTTTCCAGATCCTCAGCACCGCCCAGCGCCAGCAGCAAGAGCCCCCTGTGGCCAGCAGCTCCTCCCCATGCGTCGGGGCCTCGGTGGCTCTGCGGAGAGAGGAGATACCGCTACAACCCCAGCCGAGCCAGGCATGTCATGAATACCTATCGCACAATGAATTTTTCACTTACTTACTTACTCATTTACTTGTATTTAATTCTCGCTATCGCCAATGACGTAAAAAGTACCCGGATGTGGCTTTTTCGTCAAGATTTAGTGCACTTGGTAGCAAGGGCACTTCCGGCGCGGGGCATAATTTGCACAACGCTAGCGTGCGCGTACGTGTACCTTACCTATAGCGCAGCGCCGACCACGGATACTTGTACAGAAGGCCGCTGTACCGCCCGAGCCAGCGAGTGGCCAGGCCTGTCATACTGGTACACTAGTGTAGTCCCCGCCGCCGGCGGCCAGCCTTGCATTTTCACTGCACGCAGCGTATAAGCTAACACATACCGGTACAGCGTACTGCTTGATCATGCGATCGATGTGCACATCACAGATCAGTCATCTCTGCATACGCTGAAAATATGCTGGAAAATATTCACCCACCTGGATATACAGTATATCGTCATGGAATGCCCATCTTTTATTTTTATTTGTTCTCTGTCGAAATGTTGCGAACACAATCGGGAACGAACAGTGATCTCGAACTTATCGTGTCTCCGAAGCAATTTCTTCCAAGTAAGTACGTACAATGTACCTGGGCACTAGGCCTAACAGTTACTACCTAGTGCTACTACCACTACTAGTAAGTCGCGCGTGCACGTAATGCGCTGTGGAGTCACCCGCAAACTTCACCCACGCGGCCACGTCTCTCGCATGCCAGTAAGGGTCCTATTTTTGCAGATTTTTTTCATTTATTGTCGTGCGAACAACACATGGCAGCTTCGCAACAACAACCAATAGTCGTATTAACAGCAATTTCTTAAGAATGGAGAAATTTCAAACCATATTAAAGCTGTAATTCAAGTTGAGAAAACCGGAAGTACACGTAGAATACAGTCAGTTGTGTGTGTAAATAGCATTAGTGACGTATCACGCGCGTACGAACGGAAGTGACTTTGCTACCGGACTACCCCATAATGCACCGTAAATGACGCTTAAATCAACATCCGGGTACTTTTTACGTCATTGGCGATAGCGAGAATTGGAAGTAGAGATGTAAAGCAGCGCATATTTGAGATGGTACTTGCTCTATTACTGTGGGGCTACCTTGTGAGGAATTGATGAAATGATGTCCAAAATACTGTTAATATGTGTCTTAAGGTGAAGTGAATCCTATTTTATTTTAAGCACATCTATATACCTACATCGTATGTCAGTAGTAAGCTGTGAAATGTGATATTTGTAATGAGGATGTTTCTGAACAACCCCACAATAAAAGCAGATATTTACTTGCATTCTTCAACTGTGTGTGTATCTAATGATGAAGTAGCTCTTGAAGAATAGTGATGTTTTTTTTTTCTGTCTTTCTTGCTTTTATGTATGCCGTAATGTGGCCTCTTTTCTCTCAGGCTTTCACATAGGCAGAGTAAGAGGTTACTGTGAATGAAATTGCATTGGCATAAGTTTGCTAGACAGCCTGTTTGCCAACTGATATAAAGTATTCTCAATATCCGATGATGTTTACTTAGGCTGCTGACACTGGTCAAAAAGAGCAAGGACAGGTGGCGGCAGAAAAGCCATCGACTCCCACCAAGGCTCCCCCGAAATCCCCACCCGAGTCTCCCCTTGCCGTGCCCCACGAGGAAACTCCCTCCAAGAAGAAGCGCACTGAAAAAAGCAGGCAGGTCACCTCTATCCCCAAGGACCCTGCCCCAGGGTCCCCCTGTGGATCTCCCCACGGCTCAAGTGACAGCTATGGTGGATACACACCACCGCAGGAAGAGTCAAAAGCCGACACTGATGCAGACACGTTGCATGATGTGGAAGACGTGGAGGCGGAGCCAAGGAAAAAAGTTGAAGGTGAGAGTGAAATGATTTGAAGAAGTTTTTTCTTTTTGTCCCAAAATGCTTTTTGTGTGTGTGTGTGTGTGTTTTGGTTTGTGTTTGTTTCATCTTTTTTTTTTTTTTTTTTGGTGTGTGTGTGTGTATGTGTATGTTTTGATCACAGCTGCTCATGCCCTTATTTCTAATCATTTCCTTGTGTGGGGGTGGACAATCAAGTTGCGGAGTTCTTAGCTGTCCCACAGATGTGACATACCCAGTTGCTTAGGTGATGGAATCCAAATCCATGTCCATTGCAGTAGTATTAGTTTGATTGAACAGTTAATATTGCTTGTGATTAGAAATTATTTCTTTGTTTTTAATCTCAACTGATGGATTAACAACACTCAGCAAATTCTTAAAATCACACACTGGCATGCAAAATTTGATAAGTTAAACTGTCAATACCATGATCACGCAATTGTGTGGACCATTTGGCAAATCTGTGTAGCACTCCGAGGTTACTAAATGTGTCATGCATGAATTTTTGAATTCACTTAGCTAATATTTCTGCCTCTTCATGAATGCATAAATCTCCTAAGAACTACCTGAAAACACATATGTAACAATTTACAGTGTGATGTGTCTACTCAAGTGATGAAAAAATGTGAAAAGTTTCCTGAGATGAATGGACACCCATGTGCCAAGAGCTCCAATCTCCCTCTTTGTCCATCATACCAAAACGTGTCCATCTTATTTTGTTCTTCCCAGATGCCAAAGCTGCCAAACCATCTCCAAAGTCAAAAAAGTCAAAAGCTGCTCCCGTCGTCAAGCAGCTGGACTTTGCCGACGTGTCTGTCCACCACTTCTGCTTCTCCATTGATCTCAGGAGCATCAAGGATGTCCTCACATCAACCAACCTCAGCATCTTCTTGAGGTCAGCCTTCATTGCCTCCCTTCATTACGTCAACTGAAGAACATGCTATTCAAGACTGCTGTGACTTTACCACGCAGTGTTGCATGAGAAGTCACGTTTATGAAATCTTGCATGAATGCCAATCGTACACATGTCTGAATATCAGATCTTGCATACATGAAAAGTGTAGATTTGAACTTAGGATCATTTCTCTTTGCTTGGAAAGCAAGTCTGTGAATGTCAATAGTGACCTAAAAGATCTAGGCGCTCAGATTGATTTGTAAGTAGATTTAGCATTATAAACATGGATTATGCATTTTCATAGATGTTAATTTTATGTACATGGCATTATGATGAGTAAAATTATTACTGTGAAGTATACTTTGCCTCAAGACTTACTACGCTGTCAATGAGGTTTGCACAAACCACTTCACTGGGTATCCATACCATGATTTTGAATCTATGACCTGCAGGTACACATACCCCTTCTTTGGCAGCTCAGCCCCCATTATGACTCACCCCCCAGTGGAGGTACGCCGCCACACAGAAGTGTTGCTACCACACTCCTTCTGTGCCTTTGACTTTGCCACAACGCCGCAGCAACTGAGGGAAACATTACTCAGGTAACACCTGGGAAATTTGTGTACTTTGTGATAGTGATCTTTTGTCATATGTTTTGTGTGTAATGGTGTGGATTTGTGCATTTACGATATCATTACTTTGTCATTGTAACAAATTTTAAATCTAACTTTTTGTCCCTTTGTCTTTAAGAATCTGAAATGTGAAGCAGCATGTCTCTTTTAATTTCCATTGAACAGATTTGCTATATTTCATGTGGAAGACCAGCTCAGAATCCTTAGGTATATTGGGCTCATGCTAGTCACTTGAAAATTTAGCGGGACACAGTATAATGAATGAAGTCAATGACGATGAAGTAGCAAAGATATACTACAGTAGAGTACCTGTGTTTTGATGGCGATATCTCTGGGAACCCACTGCAATTTTGATAAAATAGTAATGCTGTGGAATCATGGCATATCCTAAGACTAACCAGACAATTACAGTGACTTAATACAAATTTCGTCAGATTATTGATTGCTGGAAATGTCATAACTATAAAAAAAAAAAAGAAGAAGAAGTTTCTTATGCAAATCAGCTACTGTTATGGCGTTATTTTGACTAGAATTTGAAAATTGGCACTTGCCAGAAGAGTTATAGGGAGTGTACAGATTCTGTTGAGGGAATGACCTGTTAATTCATATGTGATACTGAAATGGACAGTGCTATTATGAAATGGGTTCAATGATAGGTACATCCAGTGGCAAATGCATGTTTATGTCGAGTGACTGTATGTTAAATTTGTGCAAATGCACTCAGTGTAGTGGTTGTGTAGTACTGTTCACAGGCCAATCTTAGGCAAGCTTGAGAGAGTGTGCATTCATGCACTCGTTGATATAGTGACTGTCATCATTTATGTCCTCATAAAGTTGGCCAGCTGTAAATACGTACATGCACTTTGTGTGCAACTTGAACACTGAAGGAGCTGTAGTGGGTCGACTTTGAGTTAGAATACACATAGTACAGAACCAAATATTGATGTATTGGTTGTAGTGTAAAATTTAATTGACTGCATTGACCGAAGATGTGGATTACAGTTTGTAGCTACCAGGGTAAGCAAAGTTTGTATATGAGTGACCTGTCTTATAAATTAAGTAGTGCACAGTTATAAATTTGCAGTTTTGAGGTGATGCAGCACACTATTTAAAGTGAAAACATAGTTTTGGTAAGGGTGTGAGAACCCGTCTGGCACCATTTCATATTTGCTTGCAATATATTGAAAGAGTCTGCCAAGAAACTCACCTGGCTGACGTGATTTACTGGGATGATGAGTTGTTTTGGAGTAATTCGAGATAAAAAATAAGAGTCGGTATACTGACTTTTATTCCAGAAGGATCCAGACTAACTTGGTGTCAGGGAAAACTCGCCCCTATTTCAGACAATTTACATGCAGTTCATGATCGCCATACTGAAAAAACAATCAAAGACACTTGATAAACAACAACAACTTCAAAGACAGCACGTCTCAGGTGATGTGCGTGATACGCTTGAGGACAGCGCGCTGTCCATTTGTTTTGTACAGGATTAGCGCGCATTTTCCTGTCTTTTTCAGTTAAGCGTCTTTGGTATCATCTTGGACCATTAACTGTGACCAGCCAGAACGCGATGCGCTACAGGCCGCTCCCATAGTACAGCACTGTACAATCCAGAGGGACAACTCGTCCCGCCATCAAAGCAAGGCCGAGTTGTCCCCGAGTCCGAGTTTAACCTGACCTTGATCGGGTAAGTTCTGAGACTGCGACTCCGGCGAACCGTTTTGGTTATTATTTCGCTTTTTTGTCGTTAATCATCGAATATCTTGTTATTACAGCGTTATTCCAAACATTTCTTAGGCATACGTGTACATTTGGGAGTGAAATTTGACAACTTTTGCAGGTGTACCAGAACTATGTTTTGGCTTCAAGGGTATTTACTTCAGTGCAAAATGCATGAGGCCCAACTCATTCTCACCAATGAGAATCCACTACCTTTATATGTCTGCTGCATTGTATCAACGTACTCACACTTGTTCATCGCTTATGTAGTAGGCGTCAAGTTTAATTGAACTGGAATAAATGTGTTGCTCTATCTTGTCTGCTTGCCCTGCCCCTGCCCTCCCCCACCCCCATCCCCCAGGGTACCTCTTCTGGTTGAGGTATGGCACAGAGACAAGATGACCAAGGACCAGCTACTGGGTGTGGCCAGGGTGCCCCTTGCTGGCATCCTCAATGCAGACCGTGCTCGGATAGCCGTGAGTTTTTCCATCTTGAGATGAATGTGTTTATGATAGGATCATTTCCGACAAGCTTTCCCTCTGCCTTTCATAATTCTACTATTTGTATTGTCTGTTTGAGTTTTGGATGGCGACCATATCTTTGTAATGATTTTTTATTTTATTTTCAAGTGGAAATGAATTAAAGGACATGCCACAGCTTTGTGACATTCCCATCTAAGTATATCAACAAGACCCATTCTGATAGAAGGAATAGCTGTGATATTTTCATCTTTGTTATGTTTTGATTTGAAGAGATGAGTTCACAGAATTTGAAGGAATTATGTCTCATTTTAACATCTTAGAAATAAGAGAATGATAAAAAGCTAGAAAATTGTTTTACATCCCATGTTTCATGCAGGTAATTTGACATTTTATGATTGGTCACTAAAAATATGTTGTGAGATGATTGTAGAGTGCATGTTAGTGCACTAGTAAATGATTTATAATTTTTCCTTTGTAATGACCTATTTGAACCACAATCCAGGCAAATACAGCAGAAGGGAATGAAGGGTGGCGTCAGATCTTCACAGAGCGTGTTGCCGTGGAGACGACAGAGGGCAAGCTAACCAGACTGGCGGAGCTCCAGGTAGTCCTGGGCCTGGATGACTACGGCTCAATCAGAATGCAGGAGGTTTACATGGGCCCTGGTGATGACGTGTCACAGGTGAGTGGGGAAGAACAGTGTAACCCTGACTCCTTACCAAGCATGTAGAGTTTTCCATCATTTTTCCAGTGAATGCAATGAATATACAATGGTTCAGAGAGATAGGGGGGGGGGGGGGGCATTTTATCAAGCATTTTGTCAAATATTTTTTTCTTCTGATAAACTGTTATAAGCTACTGAAATCCTTGCATCTGATTGGCTGAGAGCAATTTGAAAAAAATATCTGACAAAACTCTTGAACAAATGCCCCCCCCCCCCCCAGGAGTTAGGCAGATAATTCTCTTTCACAGTGAGTATGAATGGAAATCCTTTTCCTTTCTAGAAGGGGTGATGTAAAGTTGATACAAAAGCTATCATGATGATGATTATTATACCAGTAGTACGCTCAAATGTATTTATTTCCAATCATTACTTATTATCACCAATCATCACTTATATGGATCATATCCATTCCTGTCATTTTTTCCCTCTTTTAATCCAGACGACAACCACCAGTAGCTCGCTTCAGCCACCTCAACCACCACCTGCCAAACAAGCCCCGCCCCCTCCTCCCGCTCCAGTGGACCCAAGAGAGACGGCCGAATACAAGGCTGCCATGGAGCTAGAGCTGTGGAAGGAGCAACAAGCTGGGGCCTTTGAAAGTCAGGTAATAGAGCTTGAAGAAAAGGATCATTCCGAAGGTTACCACAGGGACATTATTTGTATTAACTTGGTAGTGTCTTTTTATGTCAGTACTGACACCAGAGTGCCCAAACTTGTGTGCACTAGCCTGTGATGGAGTGCATTAATCATGAAAAAAAAAAGGTAAAACAACTCTTCATGAAATGCATTAAGTGCATGGTATATACTGGAAAACCTCACTATTAGATGCTATTTGGGACCACTGAAATCTATAAAAGAATATGAAAAGAATTAGACCTTCAAAATCATTTTGTTATATCAGGTACCTTGATTTATCCAACCTTGTTATACCACGGTTTCACTGTACATCTCACCATACTTTCCCCTACTTGATTTCTCTTTCGCACACAGCTGAAGGAGAAAGAGCTACGACAGCTTCAATCTCTGGCAGAAGAGTTCAAGCGGAGGGACAGAGAGAGGACTTTACTTCTTAAAAAGAAGGTAATGATGGTGGAGATACAGTTTGAGATGAGATCATCAACTCCTTTGTTTCCAGAAATGTGGAATCTGTTCACCACAACTGTGCTAAGTGTGCATATTGGGATTGCTTTGTTTATCAATTACCTTGTAGAACTGATGTCTTGGAACTAATTGTCATTGAATGGAGATTACCTGATCCATCTAATCCCCATTAGCCTTCTTGTTGGACTGAGAGCCATTGGTTACACCTGAGTGGGCTTGATAACTTTACAACTAGGTTAATAGGTTTGGAGGGATTTCTGAATGCTGGTGAAAAAGTGTGGCAAGTTAAGTTCAGTGCTTGAGCACATAAAGGGAAAAATGGGGAAAGCACAGGCTTAAGACAAAGTCATTCAGGATGACTAAAATGAAGTGAAAACACAATATCATTGCCAATTTGGGGAGATAAAAGAAAATACAGGACTATGACATTTAGATGTCAATAACACATATGATGTTGTGTCATTTCATGACACCATAATGGGCATCTTGTACATATGACTGTAAACTCTATTGCCTTGATTTTATGACTGTTGCTTCCATAAGACAGCCTATGTCATTTATGAATAAAATATGAGTCATCTCACCTCATCATGGGGAAAATGTCTTCATGGTTGTTATTATCTTTAAGAGGACAGTGTCCAGAGAGTTTGATACACCAGTAAGCTGGCCCATTCCGTTGACCAGCTTTTTATGTGTATATCCAATTTTTCTGAGTACCATTCAAACAAAAGCTGCTCCTAACAAACAAAAAGTTTGTCTGAGGCTTGCCCAACATGGCAGGAACTAATGTTAGCAAGCTTGGTTGTAAATATTGAAACTGTATAGAAACAGGTTAATTAATAACTCATAACATGCAACGTGAGAGGGGACGGGGGAATCTGTTGATATGAACACATCAGTAAAACGGGATGCTGAATTTGACCAATGCCAACAGACGGAGGAGTACAGCTCCCTGGAGGAGCAGCTGCAGCTAGCTCTGGCCGACGTGGAGAAGCGGGAGCGGCAGCTGGCAGCCAACGAGGCCGAGGTGATGCGGCTGAGAGCCGACCTCCAGAGGGAGCACCAGCTGAAGATGGTGGAGATGCAGGAGGCGTCCAGGAGACTCAAGGAGGACTGCCTCCACCAGATTGAGCTCGAAAAGTGAGTCAGAGCCGCTAATTTGTGCATAGCTCTCTCAGCATCAAGTATCACTGGTGTCTTACCATAGTGGTTGCAAGAGACCAGAGTCATCACAGTTCAGAGAATTCTGCAATCTTTGATGATTAGATAACACGCATCTAAAATGCTTCAATGTGACGAAATCTTGCAGAATGATGGTATGTGATTCGGTGTTGGGGATATTTTTACAGAGTTAACCCCTCAAGATGATTAATCTCAAAAAGCAATTGATGTTTTATAGAAATATTATGGTAACAGTAATGAGAGAGTTTATCCTGTCCATATTGCAGGTAATCGCCTTTTTGTACAAAGCCTGTATTTTTCTTTCTTCTAAACCCCTTCTCTGCCAATTGGCATACGTGCTAGAGTGCTACAAATTGTTATCGAATAGCGATTACCTTTCCCCCCCCCCCCCAATCCCTCTTGCATCCCCATGACCTCCCTGTTGGACTAAAGCACATTACTGCACTTGACTGGGCTTGCCAACTGTACAACTAGGTCAAGAATGGAGGAATTGATGAATCAACTTGAATGTGTGCTGTTGAAAAGGCTTGGCTAGTTAAGCAGAATGGTTATACGTGGCACATGGTGTCCGATAATTGCATCTAATGGAATCCTAACTCAAACAGGCTTTGATAGTTATGTTGACTTTTTTTTTTAAAGCATAATGGGACTGTATGCTATATTCTAAGTCTGCCAGATTCATGAAGATAAAAGAGTAAAATGTATAATTCACTTGTTTTGTAATATACATAATGTTAATATTAGATAATACTTACCATACCATTTGTGCACTGCGAGCGACAATGAAGCAATCTATTTGCTGTCCATGTATATAACAGTTATGTGCTATTGAGGTCTCTTACTTCTAGAGTTAGTGTATAGGACAACAAGTTAACAGATGTTTTTATTTTTTGTCGTTTTTTATCTGTCTGATTCAATACCACCACATTTATTTGTGAATGAAAGACCACTATAGAGTGTAAATGTAATGAGTGATCATTGTTTTTCTTTGTTTTCCTTGTGTATTTGTTTGTTTCCTGTAGGTCAAGAGTTCAGATATTGGAGGAGGAGAAGCAGCGTCTGGTCAACCAGCTGACCGAGGCTGACCAGAGGCTGGCCAAGAAGGACCAGGAGTTTGAGCATTTCCGGCAGGAGTCCAGCGGCAAGCCCGAGATCCAACTCCAGGCCCAGATCAATCTTCTGACACTGGAGAAGGTATCATGTTCTATTCCTCCCATCATCAGATGTGTGCATACACAGTCTAGGAACAGATTGATACTTAAGGAATGACATATCACTTGATGCCCCAATGTACTGTTAGTGCCCTTAATCAAACAGATACTGTAAAATATGATATATTTGCAGCATGACATTTTCACGAATTGGAGCCGACGGCCTTTTTTGCAGCATGACATTTTCACGAATTGCCACTGGCATTCAATGCATATAGTGTAGGCAAGAACTTTTTTCGTGCATTTTACTTTTGCGAATCTTGGCTCTCGCAAAATTAAAATGCACGCAAACATTCCTAATTTTACAGTAAACTAATGTCTGGATAATTTTATGGGAATGTAAGAAGTTGCCAGACAGTGTCACTTGAAGTTGTATGGCCTACTCCATGGATGACAGCATATTCATGAAGATGTTAGTTTCCAGAATGATATTGATATACTTTATTGCAGTGTTTAGTGTTGGTGCATGCTGTAAGATAATGATAGTTTGAAGTTCCTTCAAACCCCTGCAGTAAGTATTGATGGTTTCATGATGAATGTTCATGCACTCACAATCCTACAGGAATGAATACACAAACTTGTGTTAATCTATGTCAGGTTTAGGCAAAATGGGTGCTGTTTTTTGAGAGAGCCGATAGAATAATTCTCTGTCTTGAAACCAGACAAAAAGGCATAGAATGTGCACAATATTGAGACTGAATGTACCTTCACAGAAGAAGATAAAACATATTCATGGTTGAAATTGAAGCTTTAAAAACCTTGACTGTTTAATAAACATCATTCTTGCTTCGTTATGTGTGTAATAATCTTTCCTATGTTTCATACTTCAGGAGAACTTTATGAGAATGTTACATACCTATGTAAAACAAAAAAACAACCACTCCTGTTGTTGATTTTTTTTTTCTACAGTAATTTGTGCAATCTTATCAAAAAACAAACATACATACAACAGGGTTAAAAAATAGGAAAATGTGTCACAGAAATGCAACTTCAAATCGATCATCCACTTCGACATTCCTCATCCCAGGTGGAGGTTGAGCGGAAGCTGGAATCGGCCACCAAGTCCAAAGTGCACTACAAGCAGCAGTGGGGTCGGGCCCTGAAGGAGCTGGCCCGCCTCAAGCAGCGGGAGGCCAGTGAGGCCCGGCAGCGGCTCAAACGTCAGCAGCAGGAGCTGGAACACATGAGGCTGCGCTACCTGGCAGCGGAGGAGAAGGAAGTGGCCAAGGTGGAACAGAGGGAGTTGGAGGAGATTAAGGGCGAGCTGGACAGGTGAGCTTGGACATTCGCGCGCCCCTTGCCCCCTCCCCCTCCCCCCTTTCTAGAGTCAAAAGCTACACTCTGTGACATGTTGACTTCACTGAATAGAGTAGAATATTTGATTTGATTTTGATTTTGATTTTGATTTTATTTCTGAATTTCTTTTTCATACATAAATGAAATACGAAGTCAATCGAACAAACTAATTGAGCACAGTATAATTTGAATCTGACAGTTAAAACAAATGATTAATTCAAATATTCAATTTTTTTCTTCTGACACAATGCAAAATGAAAATAAACAAATTATTTTGTGCATACATTTATGCAAACATAAGTTACAGTATATCTATTGTTCAAAGACAAATTAGGCAACTCTTGATGTACAGAAATTCAGGAGACCATCATCATAAGCCAACGCTTGACGAGGACAATGATTGTCTAAGCAAATATAGCAAACAAAATAGTCAAATTTTAATGAAAGCTAGTCATACAAAGAAAGTTGTGATAATTTGTATTTAGCAACTGGACTCCATTACAAGTAATTTATAGATTTACTTGATGTCCTAGAGAAAGAGACACTGGAGAGACATTTTGTCACAGACTGGTATTTTTCTTGATAGCACAAAACTCAAAACATATGTCAGTGGCAGGTAATCTTTTATGGATCTACTAGCTTTGTTGTTTGCCCAAGCTAAAGCTTACCCAAGCTTTTTAAGTGTTTGGTCATGTTCCAAGATATACACTTGTATGTGATGTAGATAATTCCTCTGCGTTATGCTGGTTTGAAACAGTTGGAAGAGGGTAACTCTTTCTCTCACTCGCCTCTTTCCTGAAAGACTGAAAGAAGGGGATAAAACCAAGAGCCAATCCCCCGACCGGCCAACCTCGCACCCAGGGACTGACGTCGGTACTGGGGAGACAGAAGAGCGCATCGAGGATGCGGGGATGGAAGAGCACGTGGCGAGGTTGATTGAGGAGAGGGACACGCTGCTTAGGACGGGGGTCTACACCCATCAGGACCGCATTATCAGTGAGCTAGACAGGCAGATCAGGCAGGCCATAGCGCAGAAGGCGTCGTGACGACGGGAAGACATCAATCTCTGGTTTTCTCATCAAGGGATGGAGGACTGTATGTGACGGCAGAGAGATCAATGAAATGTGATGGAAGGCATATATGATTTACTGTAAAACATGATATATTCGCAGAACGAAATTTTCGCGAATTGGAGCCGACGGCCTTTTTCGTGGCATGAAATTTATGCGAATTGCCACTGGCGTTCAATGCATATAGTGTAGACAAAAAAATTCATGAGCATTCTAATTTCGCGAATCTTGGCGCTCGTGAAATTCGCAAAATTAAAATGCATGCAAACATTCCTCGTTTTACAGTATTTAGATTTTACGCATGGCTTGTCTGTATTTCTACATGGAAAATGCTGGCAGCAATGAGACTCATATGTTTATAATCTAAAGGATACTTGCAGCTTACTAAACTCATGTGAATTGTATGTAAAAGTCCTGTTTACTGTATATGTTGCATATTTCGTGGGTCTTTTATTTTCATGAATTTCACTAGTCAGGGTTATTCTTGCATTCAAAAAGATGTGAAAATATCAACTCTGATCCCGATATGAATGTGAAGTGCATGCATACATTTCTCCGTTCATTGCTGTACTCCAAGATCGCGAATTTAACTACTCGCGTAATTGTTTGGAAGTTGTTAGATTCGCAAAGTATATGGCGTATACAGTATTTGTCACCTTGAATCCTTGATTGGAAAATTATATATAAATGTATATTTTCATATTCTTATAGTATGGCCTCAACTGGCATCTATTAAAATGTGTTGGCAAAGTGTCTTGGTCTCAGTGAGCAAACTCACTGATTTTTACTATACAGTATGTCCCCCAAAAAATTACAATCAGATTTTTGCATTGATAACAACCAATATGATTAAACTGTCTAAATGCTACTTCAGGGTCTTAAAATATAACATCTTAGCTCTATTTTGCAGAAACCCCCATCCGATTTGGTTAAGCGGTCATAGAGAAATGTGGATTGTTGTAAAGCATGTCATGAGTCTGATTCTTCCAAGTTTAGCACTTCGATAATCTTGTGTGTGAATACAATAGACAGAACTTGGGGGGAAGAGATTCCTGACATCCTCGACACTCTTTGACCACGGAAGCAAATCGAATTGGGTTTTCTGTAAGATGTTGGCAATGAGTTATAGTTTCATACCCTGAAATTGTATTTGGATTGATTAACTATTCTTAAAGCTATCATTGTGGAGGTTACCGTTGTAACTTTTTTGGGACATACGGTACAGCATTTCTGGGCAAATATTTTTCAATATTTACCAGGACAGATTATACATGAAAGTGTGTGATTTCTATACCATAAACTCAGAATATGCCAATCTTTTTATTTAAAGTATGATAAAAGGCCAAGTGAGATATGAGACTGATGGTTGGTCTTGATGTCAGTCTGTCCATTTTAGACGAGAAGCAAGAATCACTTCTAGCTTTGCCTCAGTGCTGAGTGGAGTATAAATTCAGTTATTCTCCATACATGCAGGTCACAATCCAGTTCACTTACACCTTATGAGTTGTATTTGCTGTTATGAACTCTGTGTACTCGGTATACTAGTAATATGCTGTGCAAAGTGAAAACATTCCAAACCAATTGAGTTGTATCTGGATCGTTTTACATCCTGAAATTTCCAATACATGGTTTGATTGTTCAACTTGAATATCAATACCTTCTACCATGTAATACAAGAAAGCCCTGTAATAACGAGGCTGCCGGGACCACCGATATACCTCATTTAAAACTGATACCTTGTTGTAAACATTCCTAAAAAGAAAAAAGAAGACCAACTGTGTACAGCTGTGGTAAATTAGACCGTCATATTCACCTGATTAAAAGCAGTACATCATTGTCAGTGAGTTTGCTATAACAGGGTTTCCCTGTGTTTTCATTGTGAGAATTATTGATTGTACTTTTCAGGACGGAGATGATGAAAGGTTGGTCACTGCAGTTTTGTTTGCAGTCCTCCCGATGCTAATGAATATGCCCCATTTTTCTATCCAACAGAAAAATTCCCATGAGCAATTGCAGATTTAATCTGTGTATTTGCCACATAGTAATTCTCAGATTTGAAGGTGTTTTACTTCAACAGTTTTATCCATCTTGCCTTATTGCATAGAGAATCATACCAATGTTAAACACCTTCATTTTGTAAAAGAAAAAAAAAAAAAACTCATTACAGGTTGAGCAACATTCAGCATTGCTACTTAAAACAATGAGTATGAAAGTTGCGCTGCACGTTTGCCAAGGTCTTTACCCACCGACTTCATACTTCACAGTATATGTCCTTATGAATGGTGCTGTAGGGAAGGACCATTGCTCACTTCTGTGGAAGTGTTACCCTGAAAAGAGAGCTGGTTCCTAATGAAATTAATGGAAAAGGACCAGCAGACTAGGTCACCCCACACTTCAGCCTGACAAGCAAGCACTGACTATCTGAATGTCTTTAAATCCCTGTAGACTCTTCTATAGCTGTCTTGGTTATATGTCTCTATCTCTTGAGTTGGACTCCCTTGCTTGCAAATAAAATGCCACTTGAATCACATATGCACCCAAGTAATGTAACTTTCTCTGATGTCCCTCAATATTGTGTAAGTCACCATTCATCATATTCTTACAAAGATATATACAACAAAAATCAAGGTAGAATTGAACCAAGGACAAGATTTACAGGGCTGATTTAGAGCCATTGAAATGATCCCAACATGCCCATTGTGCCCCCTTTTATTTTGTTCAAAATTTTCATGATGTATGACCATATTCTTGCAATTCAACACCCCCCCCCCCACACACACACACTAAGCATTTTTGTCCCCGCCGAACGAGTTCGAGCAGGGGACTATGAAACGGGCTCCGTACGTGTGTGTGTCCGTGTGTCCGTCCGTCCGTCCGTCCGTCCGTGTGTCCGTCCGTCCGTCCGTCCGTGTGTCCGTGTGTGCGTCCGTGTGTGATCAAAATCTTCAATTTGCTACTTCTCTGTCATTTATGAGCCAATTTTGATTCTGTTTACTTTATATGATAGCACTACATGGGAGCTTTGAAACTTCTACACAGAATTTCAGTCGTGACCTTTGACCTTGACCTTTGACCTATATTGTACATTTTGCTACAAAATGCTACTCCTTCGCCATTGCTAACCCGATTTCGATTCCGTTTGCTTTATGTGATGGCACTAGGTGAGGGCTTCAAAACTTCTACACAGAATTTTGACCTTTGACTTCTTTGACCTTTGACCTTGATTTTTTGACCTATATTGTACATTTTGCTACAAAATGCTACTCCTTCGCCACTTCTAACCCGATTTCGATTCCGTTTGCTTTATGTGATGGCACTAGGTGAGGGCTTCAAAACTTCTACACAGAATTTTGACCTTTGACTTCTTTGACCTTTGACCTTGATTTTTGACCTATATTGTACATTTTGCTACGAAATGCTACTCCTTCGCCATTTTTAACCCGATTTCAATTCCGTTTGCTTTATATGATGGCACTAGTTGAGGGCTTCAAAACTTCTACACAGAATTTTGACCTTTGACTTCTATGACCTTTGACCTTGATTTTTGACCTATATTGTGCATTTTGCTACAGAATGCTACTCCTTCGCCATTTCTAACCCGATTTCGATTCCGTTTGCTTTATGTGATAGCACTAGGTGAGGGCTTCAAAACTTCTACACAGAATTTTGACCTTTGTCTTCTTTGACCTTTGACCTTGATTTTTGACCTATATTGTACATTGGCTACAAAATGCTACTCCTTCGCCATTTCTAACCCGATTTCGATTCCTTTTTGCTTTATGTGATGGCACTAGGTGAGGGCTTCAAAACTTCTACACAGAATTTTGACCTTTGACTTCTTTGACCTTTGACCTTGATTTTTTGACCTATATTGCACATTTTGTTACAAAATGCTACTTCCGGCGGGGACATATGTTACGCACCGCGTAATTTCTACTTTTCCTTGTTCACTGGAGGGACACACCCCTTAGGAGTCTCTGATTGCCATCTATAATTTATGTAAACATTGTGCCTGTAGCATTACTAAAAGGTGGAGTGCAAACCGCTTGAATGGGTGCCTTGATGTATATTGTGATTATTACACTACCCTGTATTGTGATATGAACTTTCTAAGGAAGTGTGATTGTTCTACATTGTACTATATGTAAATAATAAAGTATACCAAGTAGCAACCTGAATGTACATATTTGCTGCCTTTTTGCATGAGTGTATACATTTTGACACCCTCTCTGTTTGGAGGAATGTTGCGTTGCAGTGCAGAATGTCATGAATTTTATGTAATACATTTACTGCAGGTTATGAGCCAGTGGGGATAATCTGTACAATGCAAAAATTATGACCATGCTCAGAGCAAACTAGCTGGCCTACATTTTTAAAGTACATGTACATGTATTTTTACACTGTTTGTCTGCAGTGAAGTGTAACAGAGTAGTGTTCACATGCACCCTAGCTCAAAGCCATCTTCAAACACGACAAGTTATTGCTTCAGGAAGTACCATAATGACAGCAGTTACAGTAACACACACTTTGTACATGACTCAAAAGTGCAATGCTGTGAGAGCTATCGTCAGCATTTCTACACGAACCATACTCTTTCTCTGGTACTCCTACTGAAGAAATGCTTTAAGAGAAGAGGTGATTGATTTATATGACTCAGAAACCTCCAAACAAACACAAAAGTAGGGCAAAGCTTGCTCAGGAAAACTTGGCGTAATAGTGAAACATTTCATGTATGATACAAATTCATACATGATACATTCAAAGACAGATTGGCAATTCAAACATCCACACACATACAAAATGTACATAAATGCCACTGAAACTTGTGCAAGGCCGCAAGAACACACATGTGCCATGATATTAAATTAATGAAAACAAATTTAAGTATAACTAAAACATGAAATTAAAATTGACACACAGAACTTTTTTGTTCAACATGTTGGAAGGTTTTAATTTGAACTGAACATGTTTGTCTCTGCATATTGAAAGACTTCAAATTCATTTTAAGAACAATAAATAAAAATCTGACAAAAACCATACAATATGAACATTTGTACACTGCACAATAAACATTTGTCCTGAATTCTTTGATAAATCAACTTTTTACATATGAATGTCACAAGAATAATGAAAAATGTACACTATTGCCCTATATATCACATTAAAAATTAATCATGGAGATAATGAAAACTGGTAGCTATGTCCACATTTGAAATTCAAAGAATTTCTACAATCTGTCTTGTGAGTCAGACGACATTATCCTACTATTATTACAATAATATAAAATCAAACATCCCCTATAGTTGATTTGACATGGATGCACATTTGATGGCTATGGAAGATTCAAGACTGGAGTTTTACCAACATGACTATTGTGCATGTTTTGTATCTCAATACGACTGCAACACATGTACATCATAAAAGAGAAAATTCATCGTGAGAATCTGTTTACAGAGATGCCTCTCCCAAGCTGTCTTAATTTTTTGATTCATTCAATGTAACTTATTGGCTATTTTGTGTGCTGTCTCATGAAGTCACCTGAACTGCATTCCTTCAAAAGACTCACAACTTTGCTTATGAGATGACTCTAGATTGCAATGCAAATATTCCAGTGTAGCTTGCTCTTGCGTATAATGTATCTAGATTGATCCCCCCCCCCCCAACTTCTTCTTCCCCCATCAGGGTTAGAGGTGATCGGTAAGTAATATCTTTGGAGTGCCTTGTCTAATACCAGCAAATCTGCTGGTCTGTTGTCTTCATAGATCTGCACAGATATCTTGAATCTTACCAGCAGATAAGGATTATGTAATCCTCCTTTATCATACTAAACTCATCTGTAACTTTGCTATATCTGAGCAGGTTGTCCAACTTACAATTTGTACCTAAGGTCAGTTGAATTGGAAGTAATCATATTCCACTGAAATAGCCTGGCAAGTTACAGCTAAAAGCCTGGACACAGATACAATCTTGTAGATTAAACCCTGGATTCAAACTCTTTGATGCTTTGGAATATTATGCTAATTTTTAGGTCACAGGCAAAAATAACAGATACATCACTTAACTGGCAAGATCACTGATTACTGATTACAGAAAAGGAGGAGCAGACATACATTTAATCACATTTCAAAACAACCATAATTTGCATATTGTCTTCACCACTTTGTACAGAATTTGAAGATTTTATGAATTGTCCTTTGAACACATAAATAGATTGACTAAATTCTATGTTTTCATGGCCACAGATTTAGTGCAGAAAAAAAAAGGACTCTTAAGCCTATTCTAACTGGGGGGGTCAAATTGACCCCCCCTCGACGTTTCGCGCCATCATTCCGCAACGCGCAAAGATTTTGCCGTGTCTTTTCACGACTTTTTTCATTGAAGTCTCCCGCATATTTTGAGACCAAATTTGCGACGTCCGGGTACACCATTCTGAAGTTATGCAATGTTTTGCATATGCATGTCAACCCAAAAACCGCTCAAATTCATGATTTCGTGTGCAAATCCAATGCAAACTGTGTTATTCTGTTTAATTGATATAAATTAGATTATTTCAACTTTTAACCATTGAAATAAATCAATTCTAATGTAGATAAGCTTGAAAAAGTGCCTCCAACAAATTTTGGCAAAAACCAATAGAAAACAAAAGATCGAAAAAAACAATAAAATACATACGAAATTAACAAAACAATAAAAAACAAAAGAAAATGATTTTGATTGCGCTATTTTTTTACAAGAAAATTGTTTGATGTGTCTTGAGGAACTCTGACACAAAAATTTAATAATCCTTCAGTCTTTTTGATGGAGTTATAGGTGAAAATATGATTTCATGCATTAATTTGCATAATTAATTTATTAAAAAATATGAAATCAACATTTTTCTACTGTATGACCATGTAATCTTGTAGTTGACATCTGGCTCTATGTTCAGGCAAAATTTTGCGGCGATCGCGCGATCGGCGGCCGAGATCTGAAGGGGGGGTCAAATTGACCCCCCCCCCCCAATAAAAACTTGGTCTCAAATAGCCCAGTTAGAATAGGGTTAAACACATTTACTATTATTCAAAATGATACTGTTGACACTTTAATACTCTATACTATACATATTTCATTAATATCTTTGATGGCTTCCATAAAGCAGTTGCTTTATACTTCAGAAATTATTGGTGTTTGGACCCTGTTTTCAGCATAAATGTCATATGAACAATAATTCTTCCCATGAAAAATGCATTGTGTTTAGGAAAATTTTGTGAGGTGACATAAACATGCACACACACACACACACACACACACACAACTCACACATGCACAGTGAAACATTCCCCCAAATCAGAATCAAAATATCTCTAGACATTTCCCAGTTCATCCACTGATGTTGACAATGCATTCACACCTTTGCTAGCAATCCAATACACGTACAAATGCAATCTAGGAGAATCGTGTGCTAAATTCAGCTCATTGATTCATCAATTGAGAAACGGCATGCCTACTCATTTCAGAACATCCACTATTTGTGAGCTCAGTGAGCTGTCAAGAGCCATACGGGCATTAAGACTTCACACAGTCTGCAAAAATTAAGCCTTTCTGGTTCCAAGGTGACATTACCATGTATCTTGTATCACAGAGGATACCTAAAACATTCTTATGTCAAAACATTCTTATGTCATGTGAAAATACTGCATAAAGTCATCACAATCTGATTTTAAACTTGCATATCCACCATAAACTCTGTACAGTAATATTGATGCATTCAGACCTCGCATCAGAGGCTGGTCATAAATATTCCCAATACAAGCTGCCTTGCAAACAATACTTGGTGCCCAAGGAATGCACAAACTTTGGGCACTTTGGCAATACTAGAGCAGACACACCACTAGAAGATGTGCCAATGAGGAGTTACTGCTTAAAATCATCTGCAATCTCAACAATATATATCGCTGAACTCACCCCAGTACTGGCAAAGATTTTGCCGTGTCTTTTCACGACTTTTTTCATTGAAGTCTCCCGCATATTTTGAGACCAAATTTGCGACGTCCGGGTACACCATTCTGAAGTTATGCAATGTTTTGCATATGCATGTCAACCCAAAAACCGCTCAAATTCATGATTTCGTGTGCAAATCCAATGCAAACTGTGTTATTCTGTTTAATTGATATAAATTAGATTATTTCAACTTTTAACCATTGAAATAAATCAATTCTAATGTAGATAAGCTTGAAAAAGTGCCTCCAACAAATTTTGGCAAAAACCAATAGAAAACAAAAGATCGAAAAAAACAATAAAATACATACGAAATTAACAAAACAATAAAAAACAAAAGAAAATGATTTTGATTGCGCTATTTTTTTACAAGAAAATTGTTTGATGTGTCTTGAGGAACTCTGACACAAAAATTTAATAATCCTTCAGTCTTTTTGATGGAGTTATAGGTGAAAATATGATTTCATGCATTAATTTGCATAATTAATTTATTAAAAAATATGAAATCAACATTTTTCTACTGTATGACCATGTAATCTTGTAGTTGACATCTGGCTCTATGTTCAGGCAAAATTTTGCGGCGATCGCGCGATCGGCGGCCGAGATCTGAAGGGGGGGTCAAATTGACCCCCCCCCCCAATAAAAACTTGGTCTCAAATAGCCCAGTTAGAATAGGGTTAAACACATTTACTATTATTCAAAATGATACTGTTGACACTTTAATACTCTATACTATACATATTTCATTAATATCTTTGATGGCTTCCATAAAGCAGTTGCTTTATACTTCAGAAATTATTGGTGTTTGGACCCTGTTTTCAGCATAAATGTCATATGAACAATAATTCTTCCCATGAAAAATGCATTGTGTTTAGGAAAATTTTGTGAGGTGACATAAACATGCACACACACACACACACACACACACACAACTCACACATGCACAGTGAAACATTCCCCCAAATCAGAATCAAAATATCTCTAGACATTTCCCAGTTCATCCACTGATGTTGACAATGCATTCACACCTTTGCTAGCAATCCAATACACGTACAAATGCAATCTAGGAGAATCGTGTGCTAAATTCAGCTCATTGATTCATCAATTGAGAAACGGCATGCCTACTCATTTCAGAACATCCACTATTTGTGAGCTCAGTGAGCTGTCAAGAGCCATACGGGCATTAAGACTTCACACAGTCTGCAAAAATTAAGCCTTTCTGGTTCCAAGGTGACATTACCATGTATCTTGTATCACAGAGGATACCTAAAACATTCTTATGTCAAAACATTCTTATGTCATGTGAAAATACTGCATAAAGTCATCACAATCTGATTTTAAACTTGCATATCCACCATAAACTCTGTACAGTAATATTGATGCATTCAGACCTCGCATCAGAGGCTGGTCATAAATATTCCCAATACAAGCTGCCTTGCAAACAATACTTGGTGCCCAAGGAATGCACAAACTTTGGGCACTTTGGCAATACTAGAGCAGACACACCACTAGAAGATGTGCCAATGAGGAGTTACTGCTTAAAATCATCTGCAATCTCAACAATATATATCGCTGAACTCACCCCAGTACTGGCAAGAATATGCAGGATGCTTATATTTTAGTGGCTGTGTTGCACCAAGATAGTTGTCTATGGTGATGACATCGTAATTTTCAATCAATGCACAAGATACCAATTAAGGCGGTGTCAGCATATTATACAAATATTCATATTTTACATGGCCACTGGACTGATGTGTAACAGTGACTCCATCTCATCTTTGACATAAAATGTTGGATACTTCAGTGAGCTTGTTCTTAACAAAAGCAAGCAATTTCTCTGTGAGACATACTGGAACTAAGGTATATGAGATTTAAAAGACATAATGGAATAAAAGTTAATGATAAATCAGCAAGAAAGAACAAAGGAAAAAAACAAGACAAAACTCAGCATGCTTACTACAAATACCATGACAAACATGAAATCATGGCAATAATTGAAAATATAAATGAAAACTTTATACAAAAAGTATAGGTGCAAGGTGACTCTTTGGCACATTACTCTGTACGTGTGTTTGTTGTTTTTGTTTTGTTTTTTCCTGATACTGTAAACCACATATTGTCACCTCTGATAAAACAATGCAACAAAGGTTAACTACTGGAAACATAAGAAGAGATATAAAGTTCGGTGGGGAAAATAAAATGATTTTAAAAGCATTAAAACAAAAAAAGGAGTTGGATCAAACTGTCAATTTTGATGAGGAACAGATGAAAATGCATCATTGATCTGCATTTTGTCATGGACACAGTACAAGAAGAAATTTGCTATTCACTGTTTTTAGGCAGCACCAATTGGGAAAATCCTCTCAAGCTTAGAACTGTTGAAAGCCAGGTGGAGGACGCACTGCTCCTTTGGGCTTGAAGCCTGACCCATGGAACTCCTTGGCATGGACGTTGAGCCCACGGGAGGAGCGGTAGTTACCACCTCCTCCTCCTGGTGAGTTCCTCTTCCCACCACCACCACGAGACGATGACGAGGACTCCCTGTTGCCATGTGGGATGGGTGACATGCGCTCCCCTCCGGAGGCGGAGCCAGAGGGCCTGAAGGAGTGCGGAGGCCCCATCTGGAAGGCTGGAGAGGAGTGGGCAATCGGGGAGAACTGGTTCCCATCCTGAGTGGACCATGCGACTTGGGAATTGCCAGAGCCAGCTTGTCGGAGATCCTGGGGCTGGACCATGGAGCCAGCTGGCGGTGTGTTCCTTTAATCAGAGGGAAAGCTTTTATTTATGGTTAACGTTGCTTTGGTTGCTTTTTTTTCCCCCCTTTCAATTTATGAGAAGCAAGCTCATTGAAAATGTGTAGTGATTAGTTTTCCACTGTTTAAATGCATTCTGTGTAGAAATAAAATGAATATTGTTGTTTGACATTTTTGCAGATACGCACAATTTCATTGTTCCTGTCCTTTTTTTTTTTTTTCAAAATAAAAAAATGAATATACAATAGCTTGAATTGGCAGTAACATGTACACACCATGTGTAAGAAAGGAACTACCTTCAGCATCTATGGTAATGCTCAGTGCCACCTGATATGATTTTCAACATTTATGGATGTGTGTGGAACCACATTTGTGCTTTTACAGCATAACATACAGAATACAGTGTGGCACACAACTTAGAACATACGCTACATACATGTATAAAAAAAAAGAAGCAGGGTTTAGCAATGCATACAGGTAGGTGGATTTTCACCATGTACTTACCTCTGTGAGTTGTTCCAACGACCACCACTCCCAGATTTGGGGGAGTGTCTCCAGTTTGTTTGATTGTGTCCCTGGGGGCCCCTGAAACCCCCTCCACCCTGGTAGGAGGGACTGGAAGGAGGTTGAGCTCGCCCACCTCTACCAAAGTTCTGACCTGTCAACACAAATTGCCCAAGAGAGACCATGATCAACGATGCCACTTCGAAATGTATTTGTGTTCTTGAGATATCTATCACATGTCCTTGTAAGTGCATGAATTATCTGTCTCTTGAAAACATATTATTATTATTATTATTATTTATTTATTTGTTTATTCATTTTTTTTTTTTTTGCATTTTTATCCTATCTATGTAAGAATAATAACAATAATACAGGGTACTTATAATGCGCCAGTTCCACATAGTTAACATACTCAAGGCGCAGAACTAGGTGCAACCAGCTTGACCAGAAACATCTTATTTTTCTTGTTCTTTGTTAACAGCACAATGCCACTGTAAGCTCTTTAAGAAATAATCCTTTATTGCTAGGGATAAACCATCTAATGATTAATGAAGGTATTACAAGTGATAGCTTGAATTGAATCACTCACCTCCCTGACGCTGATCATTGTTTCTCATGCCTCCCCTGCCATGGCCTTGCTGCTGGATCACAAAAACATGCAAAACACAGACGTTAGCAATTTCTGAAAAGATAAAAAACACTCTCTAGTACTGTCACTAAAAATAGAGAATACTACTCTGACCTCATAATGTATAATCTCTAGTAGGGGCCTGTTTCAAAAAGATTGAGCATAAGTCGCGATCAATCACAAATTGCGTTTCATAAACAACTTTGCGATTGATTGCAAGTAACGCTCAATCTACTGAAAGTTATGCTTGATTTTTCTCGAAATCAAGTGTAAGTGTCTTTATGAAACAGGACTTATGCTCAATATTGAACTTACGCTCAATTCAACGAGTTACGCTCGACAAATCAAGCTTAAGATCAATTACAACTCTTTATGAAACAGGCCCTAGTCATTCAAACATATGCTAGTCTCCTTTTACCTTTAGACTAAGCTTTCAGGAGTAGTTCATTCAAACTCTGAAATTTCTGTTGTAGATGCTCTCCTTGGTCATCAAAAATACATTCCTGGGGATACCAATTCCCATCTATGATCAGAATTCCAGAGGATTGTCAAATCTTACCTGCTGGCCAGAAAATCTCCCTGAGATGCTGCCATGTGGAGGGCTGTTGAACTGCTCAATTGCTAAAAAAGGGGAAGAAAAGTGATGTAATTTAATTGTCGGTTATTAAGACCAGAAGCAAGCCAAACTCTGACAGGTATACATTTTAACATGAACTGAACATTCAACTGTATGGTATTCAGGAAAAAAAAAAAAAAATATATATATATATATCTTCATGAGCGAATGATATTCTGAGATCAATGAAGCTTGTAGAATTATTTCCTTCTTCTTTTTTTTTTTTTTTTTAAATCCCTGGATACTCTGGTGTGCAATATTCTCATTTGCACCAATTACCCACATCTTCAGTATGATGTTAGCTTGACACTTGTGATGCTTATGATACAAGACAAACATCGTGTTTAGACACTTCAAGCACATCATTAGTATGAGGTGGAATATTGAAGAAATTTCTCATGAAGTCACAGCTAGTCTGAGTTTTTGAGTTTATTTCATTCATACATGGATAAAAAGCCTGCTTACAGCTGGACAGCTGTATTCCAGCAAGACCATTTATTACATTGAGTATAACTGAGGATATACACAGCGAAATAACAAGCATATACAATGATATACAGTGAGCAACATCCACTCAACTAGTTACATAAAAAAGAAAAATCAATGATAATAAAAAAAAAGGTAGATATCAAGTGGAGAAAGGGCTGCTTTACCCATTGGTTTGGGTCTCTGTCCAACTCCTACAGGTTGCTGAAGACCCAAGGCTTGCTCTTCACTGGTCAGTACGTGGATGATGGTCTTTAGGACTACCTACAGGTGGGATAAGAACCACAGATACACCAGTTAGAAACTTCACTAACTCACTCATTGATGTGTCTTATCAGATAATGGTCTTCAGGACTGCCTACAGGTGGGATAAGAACCAAAGATACACCGGCTAGAAACTTCACTAACTCACTCATCGATGCATCTTACTGGATAATGGTCTTCAGGACTGCTTATACAGTTGTGGGGGGGGGGGGGGGTAGAACCAAAGATACAACACCAATCAGAAACTCACCAGTTCACTCATCATTGTGTTCTAATCTTTCCAATACATTCAAACATACACACACAAGTACCACTACTGATTCACTTATATTTTGATTATTAAATTAACCTTAATCCTCTTCTCATTTGTCATTCATTCACTCATTCTTTCTTTCATTTGCTCACAGATCCATACATACATCAATAACCAACTGATATGTTCACCCACTCTTTCACTTGTTCAGCCAAATATAATTGCTGGTTTCACTGAGCAATATATCTTGGAGATATAAATTTTACTTCTGGAGTCTCCGAAAGAGACTACATTGAGAGACCCGCTTTGCGCACGCGCAGTCATATCGCTTTTCTACGCACGAGTATTCGAACGTAGTTCCCTTATCGCAGTCGAAAATTCTGATCTTTTATTGCATTTCGCGGTACTAACGGTTCTAGAAACCAGCAGTTAGTGGAATTTAGATTCCGCAATCTTCCTATATCGTACAACGATTTTCGGTGCTTAGCAAGGCGGCAAGCACAGCCTTTTCTAGCGGCCTCATTCCACGAAAGTCACGAGGTGGCTACGGTGATGGAGGCACAACAGCCCCAAGAACAGCTGCATCATCCGGCTAAGCCCGGCGCAGTGGGAAACATCAACGTTGTTTGCGAAGAACGTTCCCCTCCGACAGACAAACAAGTCAAGCCGAAAAAGAAACTAGTTAAGTCGGTCACGGTTTCCGGTACTAACATGGCGGGTAAAGTGCCACAAGCGAAGCAGGGCCCAAAGACGGCCGAAAAATCCTCGGATGTCGAGGACAGACTATCGAGACTGGAAAGTCTTCTGAGTAAAGTAGTCGGCGCGCTGCCCAGTGTAAACTCCACGCCGCCGAAACCGGCATCGCGCCATTTTGTGGCGTACGATGAGGCGCACAGCGCAGGACAGTGTGCAATTCCTATGGAAACTGATTTTCAACAGTGCGGGGAGCCGCACGTGCGTGACACGGGCGAAGCCAACAGAGAAGAAGGTGAATTTGCGTCAGACGCGGCAGACGTGCAAGAAATTCCCGCTCTCGCAGCAAAATTTGCCAAGCCGGGTGATACAGGGCTACCGGTAGACGAGGACTTAGCCAGCTCTACTACTTACCTCATAAGCCACCCTCTAGAAGAAAAAGTGTTGGAAGAGACGGCATCTAAGTATCCAGCCCCGAGCAACTGTGTTTACCTCGCTACACCAAAGGTGAACGGCCCGATCTGGGATAACCTACCGCAACACACACGCAGTAGAGATGCCAAGTTACAGCGTGTGCAGAAGTCGCTGACGAAGGGCCTGAGCGCGCTAATACAGTCTTTCCCATCACCTCAGCTGACCGACACACAGCAGGACGCATTGGCGTTGCTGTGCAATGCCAATTTTGAACTCAATTCGTTGAGGAAAGAACTTATCAAGCCGGACATGGCAGCCACTTACTCTCATCTTTGCAAACCTTCCACTCCCGTCACTAAATTCCTATTCGGGGATGAATTGGGAAAGAGAATGAAAGATCTCAAAGAGGAGCAGAAAGCTGCATCAGGGGTGATGAGAAACCCAATTTCGCGGCCACAGTCTAGCACGTACCACCCGTACAGGGGAGCAGCTTTCTCCAAGCGACAATACAGAAGTGCTGGGTGGACTGCAAGTTCAGCTGCCTCAACACACAGACCAACAGCCGGCGGTAGTAGCAGGCCTTTTTTAGGTCAGCGCCAACAGTGGGGTCACAGCAAGCAGCCACCACCCCGCACAGCGAGCCGCCCCCCACAACAGGCTCCACAGCACAGGCCTCCAATGCAGCGCAAGAAATAACTACCAGCATACCCAAAGAGGTAGGTAGTTTCGATTCACATCATGATCATACCTGCATTCCCCAATGTATTTGTACGTGTGTGCAATGTATTCCAAAGAAAACTCCAGTGGCAGTCGGAGGTCGAGTGAGGCTTTTTTACAGGTGATGGTGCCAAATCACAGCTGATCCATTTATTTTGGCAGCAATCAGGGGTTACAAAATTGAGTTTGAAGAAGCATGTATGCCCCCTAGGAGGGATAAGCCCTTCATTCAATACAAACCAAACCAGCACAATTCAGCTTGTATTGACAGAGAGATCGCAAGCTTACTGACTAAGAATGTTATCGAAGAATGTGGTCATGAAGAAGGAGAATTTCTCTCAAACATTTTCACACGACCCAAGAAAAATGGGGGTGTTCGACTAATACTTGATTTGACAGATTTGAACAAGTGTGTGAGCGTACAACACTTCAAAATGGATAACATTCATACAGCTGCCCTTTTAATCTCCCCAGGAGATTTCCTAGCCTCAGTCGACCTCCGAGATGCTTACTACTCCATTCCAATTGACACTGAACACAGAAAATTCTTGAAATTTCCATGGCAAGGGAAATTTTACAGGTTCAAAGTCCTACCAAATGGGCTCAGCACAGCGCCCAGACTTTTCACCAAGCTCTTGAAACCTGTTTTCGCTACACTGAGAGAAATGGGGCATATAGTATTAGGCTACCTCGATGATACTCTCATTATCGGAGAGTCAATAGAACAAACAAAGGAGGCTGTACGTGCAACCACAAATCTCCTGTCTGAGCTAGGTTTCGTAGTCCACGAGGAGAAATCTATGCTAGAACCCCAACAAGAGCTCACATTCCTAGGGTTTAAGCTGCACACTGGTGATATGACTATCTCCTTGCCAGAAGAGAAAATGCAGGACATTATCCCAGTCTGTTCAGACTTGCTTGACAATACTAGACCCACAATCAGGCAGGTGTCTCATGTTATCGGGAAGATAATAGCTACTTTCCCTGGAGTCCAACATGGCCCTCTTTTCTACAGATGCCTAGAACGTGACAAAATTGCTGCCCTTAAAGCTAACAAAGGCCATTTTGACAGACCTATGAAGCTGTCATTAGAAGGGAAAGAAGAGCTCAAATGGTGGATTAATCATGTCTTTGAGGAGTGTGCACCAATTAAGCGTAACAGACCTACACTTGAGCTGCGTACAGACGCTAGTGGGCTTGGTTGGGGAGCCACAAATCTGTACATTGAAACAGGAGGCAGATGGAATGATCTCGAAATGGAAAGAGCTAGAAAGAATGATATCAATTACCTGGAAACATTGGCAGCCGGTTTTGGACTGAAGTCCTTTTGCTCTTCGTTACATGATGTTCATGTCCTCCTTAGGTCAGACAACACAACAGCAGTTGCTTATTTGAATAACATGGGGGGTATTAAGTCCAAGGACTGTGACAGTGCAGCTAGAGACATCTGGAGGTGGTGCATGGAACGTAATATTTGGGTTACTGCAGCACACCTTCCAGGGAGTGAGAACACTGAGGCAGACAGCAGGTCTAGAAAGTTCAGTGACCGAAATGAATGGATGCTTAACAAGCAAGCCTTTAACAAACTAGTTTCAGTTTTTGGGCTTCCAGACATTGATCTCTTTGCGTCCAGACTAAACAACCAACTAGAGAGATATGTCACTTGGTTGCCAGATCCAAATGCAGAAGCCGTAGATGCATTTATGTTGGATTGGGGAGAATACAAATTCTATGCCTTTCCCCCATTCTGTCTCATCCCAAGATGTCTTCAAAAAATTAGGACAGATAGAGCTGAAGGCATAATGGTAGTGCCAAATTGGCCCACACAGGCATGGTTTCCTAAGCTGAAAAGGATGTTAAAGGGTGAAGCAGTGCTAATTACAAGGAGTAGGAACCTATTAACGCAACCTGTAACGCATGAACCACATCCCTTGTATGATCGAATTGATCTTCTCTGTTGCAGGTTATGCGGCAGCCCTTCGAAAGGACAGGACTAAAGAAGGAAATTGTGGACATTTTGGCCGCTTCTTGGAGAGCCTCTACCCAGAAGCAATATTGTGTGTACATAAAGAAGTGGAAAGACTTTTGCAAGAGTAAGAAGAAAAGCCATCTTCACTCTAGTGTTCAGTTTGTTTTAGAATTTCTTAGTGAGCTTTTTCATGTAGGAGGTCTTGGATACAATGCACTCAACACAGCAAGAAGTGCGCTCGCATCATTCCTAGTTCTTGAGGATGGTGCCTCTACAGTTGGGAACAACATTTTGATATCAAGATTTATGAAGGGAGTTTTCCATCTCCGAACCCCAAGACCTCGCTATGTAGATACTTGGGATGTAAATATTGTGTTTTGCTATCTCAGAAAGCTGTCACCGGCAAATGCACTGAGCCTACGAGATCTCACCAAAAAACTATGCATGCTCATGGCTCTCACCTCAACACAGAGAGCACAGTCGTTGCAGCTCCTGAATTTGGACAACATGATACTCAAGGGATCATCAGTTACATTTCATTTCAGCGAGCTACTGAAACAAAATAGGCCGGGAAACGCTGGCTACACACTGAGCATGAGAGCCTACCCTCCAGATCGTCGATTGTGCGTTGTCAACTACATCAAAGCCTACATACGGAGGACTGAGGAAATTCGAGGCCAAGAGCGTCAGCTCTTTATTAGTTTTCGCAGACCCCATGCGAAAGTTACGTCACAAACCATCTCCAGGTGGATCAAAGATGTTATGACAGCGGCAGGAATCGACACTTCAAAATATAAGGCTCACTCAACAAGAGCAGCTGCGACGTCAGCTGCACACAGAGCAGACTTGCCAGTTTCGTTTATCCTTGAGAAGGCAGGCTGGACGAATGAAAAGACTTTCAGAAAGTTCTACAGAAAACCCTTGCTCGATGATGGGAGCAAGTGTCTCACAACTGCTCTGCTAAAGAAATGACCAGACAAGGTAAACAATTTACCGTTTTGGTAAATGACAATTCATAGTCATTTCTGTTATATTTCTTACAAATATGGCTACTGAGCTTCAAAATCTCAATGTAGTCTCTTTCGGAGACTCCAGAAGTAAAATAGAAAGATTAAATGAGAACTTACCTGTTTGAAATTTGATCTTTATTTTACGAGGGAGTTGTAGGAAGAGAATACATTCCCTCCTCTCCCTCCCAAAGTTTTCAAACGTGAAGCTAAGTTCTCCATAATCTTTCAAATATCCAGCAGCCACATTTGATGCTTCGAAAAATGACTGCGCGTGCGCAAAGCGGGTCTCTCAATGTATTCTCTTCCTACAACTCCCTCGTAAAATAAAGATCAAATTTCAAACAGGTAAGTTCTCATTTAATCTTTCTATTATTCCTTCATACATCTTTTCATGGATTCATCAACACAAATTTACTGAGGGTGGTGGATCTCATTGCAACAACTACGAGATTCATGTACATACTGTATATCAACCACCGCATTGCCCACTGTACATGTCACATAACTACCTAAAAAGACTGAAGATTAAAAACACCAACAAACAAACAAACAAAAAAAACAAAAACCAAACAAACACAACAACAACAACAACCCAAAACAAAAAAAAAAACAAACAAACAAAACAAGGAACCCAGTGGGTCTAGTACTCACCTGAGAATCGCAACTTCACCATTCATGCATTCTTGCAGACTATTATCTAAGAAATAAATAGCAAACTTGTGGGCTTTGGGGACCCCCAGGGGCATGGTGTTCATTTGAATATTCTATAAAACTGGCGATAAGAAATGCCAAATTTGTAGCAAATTTGACCATCCATTTTCAAAGAGAAGATGAAAATGTAAAATTGGTCCAGATGTTGGGTCCCTCTTCCCCCAGTCTGCTCCCCCAGCATGAACAAACAAGCACACACACCTACACACCTATACAGAAGCACAAATATAGCATGGTACACAATCTACAGCATAGAGTACCTCATCTGCCTGGGACCAGGGCTTGGCTGGGGTTCTCATTCTTCTCAGGAACAATGTGTGCCACTTAGTCCTCAGCTGCAGGGTCAAACTGGCAGCCTGGAGGAATTCAACAGAGCAGATTTGTGAGAGAGCTTAAATTGGTTTAATTGACTTGTTCCAATCACACAGTACACAATTTAAATAGAAGCTGCTGGAGTGCAAATATTCTGGTAGATGTAGTTAGTCTGACACTCTCATCCTCTCATCCTTCAATTGGTCAAGAGTAGCTACCATAGAATACGTACATCTCTGATATCTATGACTATGAGCATAATATAACGAGGTTTATATCATGCTTTCATAACCTTTACACGATATCTCTATGACCTCTAATCTTCAAGCATTCGCAAATACTGACTAATCAGTATAATGAGAATTTAATGACATCAGCCATAGTTACAATTATTTGTGGTTATGATGATGATGACAATGACAGGAGTAAAATTAACAGTGGTAGTAGGAACAAATATGATAAAACAGCATTGACATCATATAATTTACGAGTGCACTTGACAGTAATGGATTGAAACCCACCCTGACATCACAGATATCATGCAAGAATTGCAGGTTCTCTGGTGGACACTAAAGGGGACAGCTACATTGAGGTGACCTTGCTGCACACAAAGACAACAATTTATAACTGCATACCAGAGGGTCAGCCTTGATGACTAGCCATTCATCCAGCTTCAGCGTTGCCTTGGCAACTGCCCCATCCTCATCCTCTCCCTCACTGGAGTCCTCTGCTGCCCCGTCCCCACTGGGCCCCATGCGCATTGCCAGGGAGGCAGCTGTGCCCTCTGGTAGGACCAGGGCATCAAAGGGAAGCCGGGCAGGTCCACAGAAGAGCCCCACCGTAACGGGTGAGATGAGAGTTACGCAGCGTACGCTGGTGCGGAAGTGAGAGCTAGAAACAAGAATGCAGAGGAAGTGAGTGAAATTGAGGAAATCAAATCTCAGAACACATTCACATGTCTTTTTCAAGATGAATTGTGAAAAAAAAAGTTTTTTAATCTTGTCACAAATTTTGTGGCTCTTCATGATTTGTTCACCTGGTTTTTATGTCTAAGGCACATAGAAATTTGATTCCTGACACATTTCATGATACATCTGAAGTGAGTTTGAATGTGGATTTTTGACACTTTACCACCTTCATCATTTTCTTCACCCTATATTTCATTTAACATCTAAATGGACAAACTCTAATTATCTGTTATCAGAATAAAGTAATACCATTAAAATGAACTGACCAACAAATATCAAGAACAGCATGATACTGTTTTTCAATTTAAGATATTATGTTTATGGCTCATGTTGTTCAAAGACTTTTTATTACCAGAATATCTTTTTCTTTGCTTCTTTTGGAAATATGGAATCACAGCCTTTTGTCTCATTCCTCAGGAATCTTCTGGTTTTTTTTTTTTCTAAATTACTTACATGGACATCAAACAAAACTAAAAGTAGCAGTGAATGGTAACACAGACTATGAAAAAATTGATGTTTACTTCAATTTGTTCAAATATCTTTTGATCTATTACTCATCTCTCCCTTTGTACACGCGAATTGAATTGCAAATTCACTGAATGATTTGGGGTTTGCTTGTCTGTTTTTTTTCCCAACCATCCATTACACGCAAACTTTCATCAAAATGATGCCTCTGTTGCACCACCATTTATTCTGACCTTGTGAGTTCATCATATATCATCCAGTCAGAAGGCAGGCTGTCCACAGTCTTCATGTGTTCCTCACTCAGCGTTGTCTTTCCTCTGGCCACCTCATGCAGGACAGAGTTGGGATGGAAGCGCACCTTTGTCTCCATCCTAGCATGGGAAACACATGGGGTGACTTTACATTGTGGTAAATGCAAAGAGTCAAAAGCTCAGTTTTTTAATGAAAAAGTTTGAAGCAAAACACACATTTTTTACACAGAGGCCAGTTTGTCAACCTCTGCAGATGTAAATAAGCACACAAACCCCCAAAATGTAGCAGAGTACAAATATATTTTGAAGACAAAAATCACAATTTGGTCCCAATGCGGGAAACTTCCACATGATAAGCCTGCTTAATGAAGTTAAAAAAAACCAAAAACATATTTTCAATCAAGATACATGTACATATTATACTGAACATTAGTTACGAGCCTCATGCTGAATTTTGACAGATCACAAGTCAAGGTATCATATTATATTTTATTATGACTGCATGTTTGGGACATACATTGAATAGAATGCTATTTGACGCCCCCCCCCCCCCCCAAAAAAAAAAAAAAAGAAGAAGAAGAAGAAGAAACAAGGAAAAGTAGAAATTACGCGGTGCGTAAAATATGTCCCCGCCGGAAGTAGCATTTAGTAGCAAAATGTACAATATCGGTAAAAAATCAAGGTCAAAGGTCAAAGAAGTCAAAGGTCAAATTCTGTGTAGAAGTTTGAAGCCCTCACCTAGTGCCATCACAAAAAGCAAACGGAATCAAAATCGGGTTAGAAATGGCGAAAGAGTAGCATTTTGTACCCAATGTACAATATAGGTCAAAAATCAAGGTCAAAGGTCAAAGAAGTCAAAGGTCAAAATTCTGTGTAGAAGCTTTGAAGCCCTCACCTAGTGCCATCACATAAAGAAAACGGAATCGAAATCGGGTTAGAAATGGCAAAGGAGTAGCATTTTGTAGCCAATGTACAATATAGGTCAAAAATCAAGGTCAAAGGTCAAAGAAGTCAAGGGTCAAAATTCTGTGTAGAAGTTTTGAAGCCCTCACCTAGTGCCATCACATAAAGCAAACGGAAGTGAAACTGGGTTAGAAATGGCAAAGGAGTAGCATTTTGTAGCAAAATGTTCAATATAGGTCAAAAATCAAGGTCAAAGGTCAAAGAAGTCAAAGGTCAAAATTCTGTGCAGAAGTTTTGAAGCCCTCACCTAGTGCCATCACATAAAGCAAACGGAATCGAAATCGGGTTAGAAATGGCGAAGGAGTAGCATTTTGTAGCAAAATGTACAATATAGGTCAAAAATCAAGGTCAAAGGTCAAAGAAGTCAAAGGTCAAAATTCTGTGTAGAAGTTTTGAAGCCCTCACCTAGTGCCATCACATAAAGCAAACGGAATCGAAATCAGGTTAGAAATGGCGAAGGAGTAGCATTTTGTACCCAATGTACAATATAGGTAAAAAATCAAGGTCAAAGGTCAAAGAAGTCAAAGGTCAAAATTCTGTGTAGAAGTTTTGAAACCCTCACCTAGTGCCATCACATAAAGCAAACGGAATCGAAATCGGGTTAGAAATGGCGAAGGAGTAGCATTTTGAAGCAAAATGTACAATATAGGTCAAAGGTCAAGGTCAAAGGTCACAACTGAAATTCTGTGTACAAATTTCAAAGCTCTCATGTAGTGCTATCATATAAAGCAAACAGAATCAAAATTGGCTCATAAATGACAGAGAAGTAGCAAATTGAACATTTTGATCACACACGGACGCACGGACACACGGACGGACACACACACGGACACACACACGTACGGAGCCCGTTTCATAGTCCCCTGCTCGAACTCGTTCGGCGGGGACAAAAAAGAAGAGCATCAATGATTTCCAATGGCCATAAAGTTAACATACTTGATATATTCTCCTGACAGTACAATAAAATTACTCAACTTTCTTTCAGTACTAAATGCTGAATCAGCAATAGAATTAACATTGTGGATTGAGACAGGATTTCTGTGGCTGTCCGGCCAATAGCGATTAGGACACAACTCACTGAGTGGTCAGTTGCCTGCGTTCCCGGTCCACCTTGAGAATGCTGGGATACATGCCAGCACAGAGACAAGCCTTGACCACAGCCCAGTTCTCGGAGTTGGTGTTCAGATCCCGGATGTCTCCAGGACCCCTGGCCCTGACGAAGCCAGATGCTCTCAGCTGACCCAACAGCTGGGTTCTGCACATAGGTGTAAAACAATGTTTCACATCCACATCTTTTTTTGTGTGTGTTATCTTCACATCTTGCTGAGTTGATAGGACCATTCCATCCACATGATTATCAAGGGCATAAACTCAAAATTTTGTGTGCAAGCATGACTCTCTACATCACACAGCTGACAGTAATACCTACTTGTATGGTATGTTTAACATTGCTATTATGGTCATTTACCTGCAGACAACTTTTCTGAGGATCAGAGAAATTCAAAGACCTAAGATAATGAAGCTGGCATATGCTTGCTTGAATCTCAAAATAATTTAAGAACAATGTCATATGTTCTATGTATACTTTGACTCAAGTTTAATGTATATCCAACAATTAAGTGTTATTTATGATAAGTGTCACATATTGCAAAAGGAAACATTCTTGAAGAGTTATGATGTTGACAAAAAATCAAGAATGGTCTTATTTACCAACATACATGTGTATCTTGCTTTGCAATTTGTGTGGGTTCACTGTTCCGCCTAATGAGCCCTTACAGACTGCAGAATGAAATATATCCTGTAGCATTTCATTGACAGATCCTATGGAAACCTCACTTCTCTGCAGCTCACCTCATTCCAACAATCATCTCCAGTGTGGCTCTGGACAGGTAGTTTCGCTTGCAGAAGGTGCTCTCCCACCCGTCGCTGCGGGCCCGCTGCCAGGACTGGGTTTCAGATGGGGAGCAAAAAAAGGGCGTGGCAATGATCAGAAGGCACACTCCTTTCAAATCAGGGATTTATTGCATGAAACTATGTCAACATCAATTTACAGTCAATGATAACCATAACGGCGTTCCTTGGCTTTGACTGGCCTTGGAAATAGTGTTGCTATGGTAGCAACCATTGAGTGCAGAGTTACAGTTAATTCTTAAGTTACTACAGTTTTACGCAAAAGCAAAAGTGGCAAAATTAAGCATATCCAGCTTCACAGAATGAGGAGTAGAAGTGCTACTCCTTCTGATGACCACATCCTCTGTGGAGAGGTATTACCATGCTAGGGCTACCAATAGTCATACTTCAGAATCAGGGAGATACCAGAATTTGAGGGAGATACAGGTATGCTACATGGATCTCAATACCTGGGAAAAACTATTTCCCCAAACAGGCAAGTTCTGATATTCCTTTGCCAAAAAGTGCAGAGAAGATTTTATTTGGGGGGAGACTCCTGCAGAATCAAGTAGACTGGGAGGCTCTGACATGGTAGAATGACGCACAGGGATAATGATCCCCTAGTCTTATCTGTAGACGATGTCATTATGTTATAAATAAAGAAGGAACTATATCATCATGCCTAACAATCTGCACAACAATTAATATTGTCACTCTCATGAGCAAAACATGCTTACGGGACTTTTCTTATACAGGTAAAAAAAGAAAATGATCACTGCTATGAAGAAAGTAAAGTGACTATCCCGTTCTTTTTCAGCAAAATGCTTCATCATTCAAGCCATCAAATTTAACGCAACTAATCCAAACTTTGTTACAAGTCTCTGGAGCATGTACCGGCATGAACACATGTAAAAAAGATTTATCAACATTATTGAAGTCTGAACTAGTGTTCTTCCTTAATTCTATAATAAGGAGGGATATAAATTCAGAATTAGATTCAAACAATCACAGCTCCTAGAACTCTCTCACAATATAGATACTTACATACAGTACTGTATATCAAGTATCATATTTTGTTAACTTTCAGATGCAGATATTCTTGTTACATGGCACATGAGCAAAGGGTTAAGAAAGAATGTAACTGAAAATAAGCTTGTCTTTTTGTACTGAACATTTACCTGGAATGCTCTGAGCAGCACCATGTGATCGCTGAAAGTGTTTGCTGCATACTTCTTCCTGATCTGCATGGCTCCCCTCTTCTCAGATGGATGGCTTGGAAGTACAACTACAAGGACACATCAAGTGAAACATTGGAGGTATATGAGATACCAGGAAGTAAAGTTCACTGCAAAAATTATATGTTGTAAGGATGAGCCCTTAAGATAAGGGAAACCAGCATATGTGATCTCTCTTCAGCTCACATTAAGTTTATCCTGGCTCAAAATGAGTGGTGGTCCGGTGGTCCAAGCACCACGTGGCCTCTAAATTTCATTGTCAGGTCACCAGAAAATGACATTTCATGATATTAGTAGCACAAAAGATATCAAGCAATAGCTGCTTCTTCAGATAGAAGATTAATTCTTTCAAAGATATGACATTATCCCAAATGACCAAAGACATCGGAAAGACATGAATACAACCACTGTATTCTTCTGAGTGACTCCGAGCCATCAGAAATGAATGTCGAGCAATCACTTTTTAAGAAATTTTATTTTTGGTGGTCCAATAAAAAATTGTGAGTGGTTACATTATTTTCATGTTTTTTTCTCCTCCACAAAAGGGATGACTAACTTGTGGTTCAGCAACTGCATGCATTTCAGCCAGATGAAGCGCCAAGGATTGCAAGATCACCGCTGTTTCTATGGCTCAGTCTATGTTATGGCCAATTTGACCACATTATTTTTTTTTTCTCACAACCAAATTTTATCAATCTGAAAATGGAAGTAGGTATTCTCCTACATTGAATATCATAATTTCATGAATTTGTGGTGTGATGGAAAAAAAAAAGTTTATGATGTTTATGCATTAATCATTATTTGATATGTTGGACTCATTAAACTAGTTGAGGGTACATGGCATTTGGAACCCTTTATGATGCCTGTCAATTTTAACATGATAATCACAGTTGATCATCGTTTTAACACTTTATTACATTTTTTTATTTTGAAATGTTATTCTTTATTTCCTCATCACAGTATGTTGTATTTGAAGCCCTTTGCCTGCCAAATTTCACGTAATCATGACGATTTGTAGTAATTATCTAAGATTTTATTACATGTTATCTTATTTTTGATGTCTTTCTACTTTTTTTTTTTTTTTTCAGGTGACAAATGTCATATTCCATGTTTCATTAAAAGACTACCAAGAAAAAAAAATTATGTTGGGCTTGGCTGTATATTACGCAATAGCTGCTTCTGCAGACATATGATCTATTCCTTGCAAGGGGTACTGCACTAGAGGTAACAATCTGCCAGGGGGGTATTCCCACAAGATCATAAGAAGCTCCCCGTGAAATATCACGCTTCAAAAAATGCCTGGATGGCAGGGAGCATCTTCCAAGAGTGGCTGACGGAGTGGGATGCCCAATTATGCGCCCAAGATGGGAAGATCTGTCTCCTAGTAGACAACTGCTCTCCTCATCTGAGTGACATCACGCTCACCAACATCGAGGTCAAGTTCCTGCCGCCAAACACGACCTCAATCATGTAGCCCATGGATAAGGGCGTTATTCGTAACTGGAAGGGCCATTACTTAAACTGCCTGAACAGCAGGATCATTGCGGCTCTCGACAGCAATGAGAGTAAGCAAGCCCTCGACGTAGCAGCAACCATCACCATCCTAGATGCTGTCTACCTAGCGAAAGAATCATGGAATGGGGTGAAACCGCAGACCACCGGAAACTGCTACAAGAAGGCACACTTCAAGAATGATGGTGATGATGACGTGCATGTGGAGGAGGAAGCACATGACGATGCCCCTGCAGACATGGCTGCTCCCACCAACATGATGAAAGAGGAGTTTGACAACTATGTCAGCACAGGCGACGATCGTGAAGTCGCAGGTGAGCTGACAAACGAGGAGCTGATGGATAGTGCAAGGAGCTCAAACGCGGATGAGGAACGCAGCGACAACTCTGATGCTGACGTTGAGCCTCTTCGACCACCGCTATTCAGCTTACGGAAGATGCAGATGTTGGATGATCTTTGTCAGTTTTGTTCAGGAAAACGGCATTCATAGTGCCTTGCCGCTTGTTCATCAGATTGAAGCACTGGTCTACATTCAAGTAGTATCTACCAAAGAGCAGACCACGATTGACTCATTCTTTTCTACACCATAAACACACAATGTCATACTTATCTATTTCTTTCATCATTTTCTCTACCTTTCCTCTTTTCATATCATTGTCTGTGCTCTTTAATCTTCTTTATGATACAGAGAAACTGTAACATCATGTTTTGTGCACATGTATCTGCACAGTAATGAGACGGTGTCCTTGGATTTTCAGATTTACTGTTAAAGTCATAATTATGATCACTACACATATATGATGATGCATGTCAGAGAAACAGAAAGTTAGTTAAAGAGAAATGAAAACTGATTTAGTTGTCACATAGGCCGTACATATCCAGTAAACCTTTGGATAATTTAAAGTGAAAACAAAGTTCTGGTAAGGGCTTGAGAATCCGTTTGGCACCATTTCATATTTGCTTGCAATATATCGAAAGAGTCTACAAAGAAACTTACCTGGCTGACGCGGTTTGCCGGAATGATGAGTCGTTTTGGAGTATTTTGAGAAAAATAATAAAAGTCGGTAGACCGACTTTATTCCAGAAGGCTCCAGACTAACTCGGTCTCAGGGAAAACTCAACCCTATTTCAGACAATTTACACACAGTTCGTGATCGCCATGTTCATCAGTACTCTATAATACTACGGGTACCAAACGAGGCCTTACTGAGCAGACAGGAAAGTGCGTGCTAATCCTGTACAAAACAAATGGACAGCGCGCGGTCCTCCAAGCCTACTAGTATACGCACATCACCTCAGTTCTGAGACGCGCTGTCTTTGAAGTTTTTGTTGTTGTTTATCAAGTGTCTGTGATTGTTTTTAGAGGTGCTTGAGAGGCGCACACTAATTTTGCATGCGCGCCAAAGAGGTTTTTGATGCGCGCGTTGTAACAACTCAGACCATTACTGCGAGTAGCCAGAACGCCAAGTGCTACAATGTAGTTTATACAGGCCGCTCCCATATGCATAGTACAACACTGTACAATCCAGAGGGACAACCAATACAACTCATCCCGCCGTCAAGCAAAGCGAGGCCGAGTTATCCCCGAGTCCGAGTCTAGCCTGACCCCGTTTGGGTAAGTTCTGAGACTGAACGTTTTTGGTTAATATTTCCCATTTTCGTCGTTACCCATCGAATATATTGTTATTACAGCGTTATTCCGCACATTTCCTAGGCATACGTTCACATTTTGGAGCAAAATTTGACAACTTTTGCAGGCGTACCAGAACTTTGTTTGGGCTTTAAAGTTTAGAAATTGATTCAAAGTAGAATCGCACTCTTTATTGTGAATGCATATCCTTGTGATACAACCTGCATTGGTTAACGAAAAAATTTATTCAGTGTACATTTGATTCATATTTTGTACATCTATAAAACTCTTTCTTTTTTTCTTTTTTCATTGAGTCTCCAGGCGGCCGTATGTTTGTGTTACAAAAAATGTCATAAAAGATAGCGTAACAGAAGGTGATACATACTCACTGCAAACTCATTGCGTATTGATTGATGAGGTGAAAAGCATGTGGGGGGGGGGGGGATGTTGTTGTTGTTTAGCATAATGCAATTCATCCGGATGCCTGGTGTGTGTAATGAAGGTGCCAGTAACCGTGGAAAAGAATGTGTTTGCTGCTCTCCTCTGCAGTTCATGGACTTCGTGTTGTTAATGTTGTAGATGATATGTATGGTGAATGGCGAAGTGTGTTTGCCGTCAAATTTCACAGGGCCTACTATATATGTATTGTACATGCGGATCGTGATTTGATCACCCAGCTACACTGTCACTGTAAAATAATTTTGGGAAGTAAAATATTTTCCCTGATTTGATGGGATGGGAACCCTGTATGTATGCACATTTATTTATGTATTTATGTATTTATTTATTTATTTACTTACTTATCTGTTTATCTATTCATTTATTTACTCATTTATCTATCTATTCATTCATTCATTCATTCTTTTATTAATCAATTAATTAATTAATTATTTAATTGATTTATTTATTTATCTCTTTATTTATTAATTTATTTATTCATTTATTATGTGGCTTTATAATTGCAGTATCACATACATACAAAAGTTCATGTATAAAATGTAAGGGAGAGACACATGGGCCAGGGTTACCAAAAATAAAACTCTTTACTACTACCCGCAGGCATGTGAGCCCTCATGTGCCACTCCCTAGCACCCAGTAAAGATGTTTATAATAACAAATCTGATGCATCAAAATTTTCAATGAAACAAAAAGTTAATATAGTACAGTGCACTCCCGTTATAACAAACATGGTTATAACGAAATTCCGGTTACAACAAAGTAAAAATTCAGGCAGCAACATTCTCCACTCTATGCATTTCTATTGGTTATTTGATCGGTTAGAATGAATAGAATGAAATTCGATATAATGAAAGAAAACTGCCGGTCCGAAGGACTTTGTTATAACAGAAGTCCATTGTAATTCTGGGAATACAAACGTCAAGCTTACATGGGTCCTTGTAGGCGAGGGCACACACGATGGTCAGGACGGGGTCAAGGCACTTTAGGACAATGGCATAGAGGACCATCTTCCCTAGCCGGGGGTCAACTGGGAGGTCAGCAAGGTGGCAGCCCAGCTCAGTTAGGTCCTCCCACTTGTCCATGGCATCAATGGACTAAGACGCAGTGGACACAAAGGTTGTGGTGACAGTAATCAACAGAGAAATCACTAGCTCATCAACACACAGTGATGCTGGACTATATCTTGTGGTATGTACTGAATGTACTGCTACTCTGGTAACCCAACTCCTCCCCACCTCCTTGCTCCCCCCAACCCCCCATCAATACCCAACTCAAATTTTGTGCAGAAAAAAAAAAAAAACGTTTGCACCAATTAATTGTTTCATAAGAACATATGTCATACATCATAATTATCAAAACTTGCAAGTCTTTGACCTAAGATTGCTAAGATATTTGGGACTTATTTTGTTTTTTGTTTTTAAACAAAAATTGGAAAAGAGGGATACATAATATCTCCACCAAGATTTGAATAATCATTGTTTAAGTAAACATGTTGCCAATGATGCTGTGCTTTATTCTCTGCCATTCATACATAAAAACAATCAATATTCTCTATTCGAGATAGCAAACTATCAGCAGTCTTTCCTGTACCCTGTTATACATACCAATCACTATAATTATGTAATCCTTGTATCTGACTCCAAAAGTTGCTGGTAATTCTCAACATTTCAACACTTCAACTCTGATGTTATCACTGGCAACTGAATTAAACAAGGTATGGATGGCATTTTTGAGTGATAATAAAACCCAGAGGGTCAAACTGTGACGTAGGATTAACTCACCTTTAGGAGCTGGATGGCATTCCTAATGGCTGGAGCAGCTGGAGGCTCTGGGGCTCTCCTCAAGAAGTCAGCCACCGATGTCTCGTTGGGGGCCAGCAGCTTGGTGTGTAGACACAACTCCTACAATGTGATAAAGTCAGGCAAGTTTGGTGAGTTTAACAATTCTGAACAATGCAAGCAGCGATATCAAAACAGGCTGAACTATTGCAGTGCATTGTGGGATACAACTATCCATCAAAACCTCAATGAATGGGGTGACACACTTGTTAAAATTATGTAACAGTTAAATTATATTACATTCATTTCCACCTGATGATAAATATTGTTTATGCCAAATATTTTGTGAGGTTTTTATAATACTGCAAGTTACATGCTATTCTCAAATTTAACAACAATAAAAAAATATTGACTCTCATCCTGACATGAATGTGACGTGCATGCATACATTCCTCCACTCAGCACTGTACTCCACGATTGCAAATTTAACCACTCGTGAAATCATTTGGAAGTCCCAATTTGCGGAAATTAGACTCACAAAATATATGGTGTATACAGCACTGCATGGCCCAACATAAGGTGGATATTACTGGTGGAACACTTTCTCATGAAAGCCCCTTGAAAGACTGGGTCTACTCACATGAAGCTGAGTCCTGAGGATCTCTGGGGTCTGGAACTCTGGCAGGGCCTGGAACCGTACTCTGCTGATGAGATGGAAGCACATTCCAGGGCGACATCTACCGGCTCTGCAGCAGGCAGGGGAGAACAAACATCCTTAAGAGTGAGGATAAGTAATCATGGTGATTCATGATGTAGGAACAGGGGGAAAAATACAATAAAGAAAACTTAAAGGGTAATGACACTCAAATACATAATGTGGACTGAGTGAAAGCAGCAATATTAGTTGAACACATTAGTGGAGTTTGAGGAAAATCAGACAATCAGTTCAAAAGTTATGAATTTTTACAATTTCTGTGCTGCCACTGCTGGATGAGAAGACTACATGATGTCACTGCAGTACAACTATACACTAGGAAAATACAAAGAGAATTCCACAAAATTTAATGTTTATGAATAGTGCACATTCTCTAAACATGTTACTGACATAAGTACAGGGTAATATTATTCCCCCTGTTTTCTGAAACAGGCAATAGTCAGGTGCTCTTTCATTATGTTAGAAAAATCAAAATATTTCAAATATGTTGACCTATTTTGTGCTTGCAAGGATTGTCATGGCATGTGCATTCTGTCCCACCATCTACCTGCTCCTATCCCTTGATGGACAGCAATATGCTCAAGAACAATCAGAAAACTTGGTGGATGAGAAGAAAGACAATATAGGCATGAAGATCTCATATGGGAAAGACAGAACAAGAAATTTGAAAAGATGTATGTACTCACATACTTACATACATAAATGAATATGTACGCTCTGAGGTAAGCAAAGTACACGTGTGTGGAAAAGAAAACTGCACTTATACTGACCTTCCTCTCCTCTGTTTGGCACTAGCCTTTGAGATCCAGTTGGACTTCAGTGAGGAAACGTTGGCTATTGCATCAAAAGATTTCTGATAGAAAGAGAATATATTGAATAAATACATCAGATGAGTTTAATATTTGTTTCCTACAGCTCTTCTCAACATCCACAATCCCAGAGCAATTAATGAAAATATAACCTTGATAAATCAAACAAAAATTTTTGAAATTATCAGGCTAATTCTTTTTTTTCCACATGGAACTCTGAGTATCTAATGAAAGTGGCTAATATGGAGATATTGTTTATGATTTCTCTCAAAGATACAAGACATTAAACTCATCCTGACTGAGTACATTTTTCAATACCGCACAGCCAACCAATAACAGATGGCGAACTTGTAAATGAAATTAGTCATAACCATGCACATGAATGCAAATATGCATATCTTCATAGTTTGCAAGGATGTTTGTAGTATAAGACACATTCAGCTCTATCTCTTCATGAGATATGAATACATCACTAGTTTTTACAGAAATAAAGAAAGCAAAACAAAACCAACTCACCTCCTTTACTTTGCCTGAATCCACAACAAACACAACATCATTGATGGTGACACTTGTTTCAGCAATATTTGTGGACAAAACCTGTGGAGAGGATGAAATTACAGTCTTAATTACTGAAAATATCTTTTGCCTTCAAAAACCAAATAAAAATGAGATTTGCTATGTCTTCTCTTTTTCTTCACAGTCACAGAGAATCTAAACCAGTCTATTTTAGAACAGATGAATTCTCAGAACAAGGAAAAGTAGAAATTACGCGGTGCGTAATATATGTCTCCACCGGAAGTAGCATTTTGTAGCAAAATGTACAATATAGGTCAAAAATCAAGGTCAAAGGTCAAAATTCTGTGTACTAGTTTTGAAGCCCTCACCTAGTGCCATCACATAAAGCAAACGGAATCGAAATCGGGTTAGAAATGGCGGAGTAGCATTTTGTAGCAAAATGTACAATACAGGTAAAAAATCAAGGTCAAAGGTCAACATTCTGTGTAGAAGTTTTGAAGCCCTCACCTAGTGCCATCACATAAAGCAAACGAAATTGAAATCGGGTTAGAAATGGGGAAGGAGTAGCATTTTGTAGCCAATGCACAATATAGGTCAAAGGTCAAAGAAGTCAAAGGTCAAAATTCTGTGTACTAGTTTTGAAGCCCTCACCTAGTGCCATCACATAAAGCAAACGGAATCGAAATCGGGTTAGAAATGGCGAAGGAGTAGCATTTTGCAGCAAAATGTACAATACAGGTCAAAAATCAAGGTCAAAGGTCAAAGAAGTCAAAGGTCAAAATTCTGTGTAGAAGTTTTGAAGCCCTCACCTAGTGCCATCACATAAAGCAAACGGAATCGAAATCGGGTTAGAAATGGCGAAGGAGTAGCATTTTGTAGCAAAATGTACAAAATAGGTCAAAGGTCAAGGTCAAAGGTCACAACTGAAATTCTGTGTAGAAGTTTCAAAGCTCCCATGTAGTGCTATCATATAAAGCAAACAGAATCAAAATTGGCTCATAAATGACAGAGAAGTAGCAAATTGAACATTTTGATCACACACGGACGCACACACGGACGGACACACACACGGACACACACACGTACGGAACCCATTTCATAGTCCCCTGCTTGAACTTGTTCGGCGGGGACAAAAAGTATCTTGTGCTTAAATGTTTCCTGGCATGATTTTACTGTAATGACAAGCTTATCAGTGACAGGCAAACTGGAGTTGACAGCTGGAATACACTTTAAAAGCTTCCTCTACATGTGTACCTTATGCAATAGCCATGTCATTATGACTTATATATGGTCCTGACCAACTTCCATGGCTTTGTGATATTGAATCTCGTACAATCTTCCATTATTCCATTTTAAGCATCATCTCAAGGACTAATGAGTGATGTGCTTATTGTTTATAGATAGCCAAAACATTTCTTCTCACCATACAAACATAAATAATGCTTACATTTAATATGCATATCAAATTATTTGAATCATCTTTAGCTCTGCAGATTAAGCTTATGAAACAGTTAAACATCTGTGGCATCATGAGGCAATAGTCAGAGCTTAGCCAGCTGAGGCATAGGAGATTTGAGATATGAGGTATCAAAATACTGACTATCTTCCTTATTCCTGGCCCCGTGGTGCGGAAGACTTTCTTCTGATCATGGCTCTGCAGGTTGGAGTGAAGCATGTAGACCTGGAAGGAATTGCAGTCATTGAACGCTTCGTCACTGAGGAGCATGTCACGCAGGGTGACAATGTCATCGTAACCAGGCAGGAACACAAGAATAGCACCTGATGGGATGAAGTGGTATGGAAAGTGAGCTATCCGCAAGATTATTCAAGTTGAAATGATGGTGCCCTTTTTCATGTGTACTCAAGGATTACTTACTGTAAAAGTGGATATTTTTGCGCAACTAATTTTTTGTGGTTGACAGGGTACAAAGAGTTTTGCACGTTTTTGATTCCGTGGAATCAAGACATCAACTACTGGAACATATGGCAAGCAAAAATATTTGTGTGCTTTTATTTTTGTGCTACTTTCTGGTTGTGCACACTGCACAAAATTTCCACTTTTACAGTAATGCATAAATAGAAATTTTCCTTTTCACTGGGAATGATAAATGCCCCCTTCAAGCTATGTGTAATCATACAGCGCAGTGATGGGTTGATCCACACAAGAAAATCAGCATCTGATCTTTAATTGACCACAAAAGCACACAACACATACAAGTACGAGTACAAAGATAATGACATTCCCTAGACCATACTTAACCCGTTGAGGATGAGTCCCGAGTATACTCGGGAAAGGGTCAATGGGAAATGCATGTTGTAGCAACATTAGCCCATCCTCAACTGGTTAATATATCTTTACTACTATCTTTATGTATCAAGGAGTACTTCAGTAAGTTCTGTTTCATGTCAATGTGTGTGTGTTTGTGGGATAGTGAGCTCACCTTCCTGAGAATGGCTACAGATGTAGTTGAGCAGAGCTAGAATCAGGTTCAGGTCTACCTTCTCATCATCAAAGCTGTGGTGGTAGGCCTGGAGGAGTTCCCGGTCCTCTGCACTGATCTCACTGTGGCTCTTGAGTAGCTCTTCCTCATCTTTAATCCCTGTCTGTGCAGTCTCACTACAACATAGGCACACATTAACAAGTTAAACAACAAAGTAATTTTCATAAAACAAATAATGGATACTTGCTGCCTTTTGTATGATTAGTTTTTTTTTTCCCCATTCTGGAAACACTGAAATGGTTCAGTGTCGAAATATTGCAAATACTGCATGACGAGTTACAGGAAAGCTATCCACTGATTGTTTTCAGCAAACTTTTGATGAGGTTTATGAAAGACATTTGTCACAGAAAAACATGAGAGGCACATTATCTCTTTATAGTTGCATGAAGGGTGAATAAAAAGTCCAATTTACATTATACAAACAACTCACCATATTTAGCCATGATTTGATATGATTCGTAAAAAAGCTAGATTGGTGAAGCAAGTCCGTCTTGATGTTAGAGTGCCAACATGTCATGACAAAAGTGTCACAGAACCACAAAACAAATTTTCATGAAACCTGCTCTATATTTGTTTCCCCCCCCCCCCAAAAAAAAAAAAAAAAAAAATCCAAAAATCCAAAACAGCACAAATTATTGCAAAAAAAAAAAGGTACTCTGCCACTGCATAAATGCATATCAATATGATATTTTTGCTACAGTTATCCCAACTCACACAAATGCTGCGAGTAATTCCATGATCTGAGTCTGGTTGAACATCTGTGCGAAGTCTGATGCTGTCCTGGGAGGATGAGAGAGAAAGAAAGAAAAGGCAAATAATAGCTCCTTGTACAAATCTCTCTGGCAAGTGTATGACAACGTAAGCAAAAGTGATTGGTATGTTAAAATGCTCCAGTACAGTTATGCATACAGAAAAGAAGTACATGCAAAAGCATAGGTTACTTCTGGGCCACATTTCATAAAAGATGTTAGGATAGCAACTCTTGCTGGAATGGCAACTTCCCATAGCAACAGCCAATCCGGAAGCCGGATTCTTGTCATTACCATGACAATTGTCATTCCAGCAAGAGTTGCTATCATACCAGTTTTTTATGAGAAGGGGCCCTGGACTCCTACTGCGGAAGGAAATATTTCTTCTAAATACAAGCCAGCATAAAATGAATCTTTAACACTGCAAGATTTACTAAGAGCATCTCACTGCATATTTTGAGATCAATGGAGAAAGAAAAGCAATTCCATTAGCAAAACAAACAATAACACAAATAAAATTAGCAAAAGAAACCACTGACTCACTTTCCATCTGAGGCTTTCAGAGAGGGATTTGCTCCGAGGCTCAACAGCTGTTCCACCATCTCTCCATTTCCCCTGCCAGCTGCAACCATCAGCGCTGTCACACTGGACTCAGAGTTGGCATAGTCAACTATGTAAAGGATCATGCATGAAAGAAAGTAAAGATCATTCACCAAATAAGAGCCAGGATAAATTACTGTTGTATTTGGGTTGCAGAAATGAAAAGTAATTCTAATCTAGCAAACAACACATTAAATCTGTAAGAACTTATCTATTAAGTCTTTTTTCAAAGGTAATGCTGATAGCGTGTAGGCTAACATTACCAATTAATCAGCTAAGAAAATTATGCACCTGAAGACATGCAACTGAAGTCTTGTCTAATATTTAAGTTCAATTAATTTAAAAAAAATACTACTTTCATAATCAGATTAGGCACGAGTATTTGAAAGGTACATTGATATGCATGCAAATACTGCTACCTTACACCGACAATATTACTGCAGACCCCATTCATTTTGCGGGGATGGTATACTAAAACATTTTGTGAATCAGGTGCTTTGCACAAACTGAACAACAGGCAAAATATCAACTCTGATCCTGACACGAATTCAACGTGTACATGTATGTTTCTCCATTCACTACTGTTCTCCAGAATTGTGAATTTAACCACTTGCATTTAACTACTTGCAAAATTGTTGTGAAGTCTCAATTCGCAAAAAATTAGACTTGCTGAATATATGGCATACACAGTATCTACCATTTTCTCTCTATGATAAATGACATAACTTGAAAGCTGATAGATACAGACCAGATTGCCACTTACCACTGACATTCTCATTGAGAATGATGTACATGAGTTGCGCAAAGGCATTTTCACTGCCCGTCTTCCAGCAGTCGGCGAGGGCATTGTCCATGTCATGGACCAACCACTCTGGCATGTCATCAGCATCAATGGAGGTCTAGATTAATGGGAGATCAGGGAGACGTATTAACCTTTTGATCAGCACCCAGAGGTTTTTCCCCCCATATTTAAATCTTGACTAACTTTACAAGGACAGTGATGTGGCTAAGTCAGTAATGCATTTGCCGTGCAATCAAAAGGCTTGGGTTCAGTTCTAAGGGGGTGAATTGAGATTTGTGAGATATAAAAGACACATGTGACAGAAATCCCCTCCAGGTGACAGAATGTAATATGAGAGAGCACACACCTTAACAAAATTTACAGACATAATGTAGATAGATTACTAAACGTAAAGATAGATATGTGAAAAAATATATATGGATAGAAGGATACACAAATCTATATAGATATGAAGATTGATATACACATGTAGACATAGATAGGTAGATATATAGATAAATAGACGAACAGATTTAATGGATACTTATAAAAGTCTATAGATAGATAATGCAGATGAATATATAGTTAGGTATATATATATATATATTTAGATATATAGATGGATAGTTGGATACATAGACAGAAAGCTAGACTGTTAGATGAATACAGGACTAAACACAGAGAAAGAAAGCAAGAATTGAGAAAGACAAAGGAAGGTTAAAGGAAACCAAAACCCCAAGAGAAATGTGGATTGCGTGAAAGCAGCAACATTAGTAGAACACATCAGTGAAAGTTTGAGGAAAATTGGACAATCGATGCAAAAAGTTATGAATTTTTAAGATTTTGGTATTGGAACCGCTGGGTGAGGAGACTACTGGAGGTTATGACGTCTGTGTGGACAACAATATAAAGAAAATATAAAGGGAATTCCACAAAAATTCACTTTTCTAGCATAATGATAGAGCACTTGATTAACCGCTTTCAGAAAGTAGGGGTAATAATTGCTACCCTTAACATATGTCAGTATCAAATTGATGGAATGTGTAATTTTCATGAAAAATGAATTTTTGTGGAATTCCCTTTACATTTTCTTTATATTGTTGTCCACACATGACATCATAACCTCTAGTAGTCGCCTCATCCAGCAGTTCCAACACCAATACTTTAATAAGAACTCATAACTTTTGCATTGACTATCTGATTTTCCTCAAACTTTCACTGATGTGTTCTACTAATGTTGCTGATTTTACTCAATCCACATTTCTCTTTGGGTTTTGGTTTCCTTTAAGAGAGGAGGATGAAGAAGAAAGAGAAGATGAAAAAAAGAAAGAAAAACAAGATTACAATACCCATCTTCATGGGTAACCAATCTAGAAACATTTGAAAACTTTGTTTAATGTTCAATACAGATTTCAGTGCAATACAGTAAATAAATGTTTTATCTCTGAAGCAACTTCTGTTCAGCTTTTTGCTTACATCAGCAGATGGTCCCAAGGTGACTGCCTGGAAATTCTGTGTGAGTGTGGCAGTGGCAGGATTGACTGGTACAGGTTGGTTTGTAGCAGCTCCTCCAGAGGCTGCAGCTTCGTCCTTATACCACTTGTTGAGTTGTACTTGTTGCTTAGCAACTGAATCATCCAGTGATGTGTGAGAAATCAAAGAATATCTTTTTAAAAGGAATATCACAATGGAAATATTCTCTTCAAGATTTAATAGAAGCCATTCTTTATATCATCTACAAATTTTGTTAGAAGCCGTACTTTATATCATCTACCAATTTTCAGAGCTCTTAAGATCAAGCCTGTTCTTGACTTTAACATGTCACTCCTTGGTGTGTAGTGGATCACCACTATGACAGTTTGAAAAGCAGAGTAATTGAGGCTTGACAAAAATGAAACTGATAATGATAAATAAAGGGTGTATAACAATACTCAATTCTGACCAAAAACAAAAGAACATATATCAGCTAAGAAACTTATTTTCATTCTGTTTGAGGTGAAGTCTTAAAGGACTAGGCATTCTGAAGGATCTTGAACTTAAAAAAAAAAAAGACTTGCATAATTGACACCTTACAACATTATACTAAAGGTTAGATTGTTGCAATTAATCATAAAGGTTAGATGGTTTCTTGCAAATTCAGTGGCAGGAGGATGCCGGAAGAATTTGAAGAGCATACAAGAAAACCTATGGCAAATTTATTTTGCACAGGTAACCAGTTACTTGTTTCAGCTGAAATTGGGAAAATTGAACAAGCAATCCATGGGCTTGTATCTTTACACTGACTACAAGTTTTTGCATACATACCCTTTGATTTCTCTTTCTGATATTCCAGCATCTTTGCATTTGTGTAGCCAGTACTGTGCACAAATTGGAGATAAAAAGGGGAATGAGCTTGAGAACTTGATACACTTACATCTATTGCTGCCATGTTGCAAATTGTAGTTACAGATATTTTGTCACTCTATCTGCTCAAAGTAAACAATACAAGTTTAACCATGTCTGTTCATTGTAAATGACAAGAAAACAGAGCATTTGAGCCTCTCACGTTGCTGCTGACATGGTCTATTCATTGGACACAATACAGAATACTACAAAAGTACAAATACACAGATCTATTTTCTGCAAATTATATAATTTGTTCAGAAAATGAATTGTAACATCAAAGCTCTAGAGGCATAAGTTCAACATGTTTCAATGCCATGACTACAGAGATTGTATCAAGTGCTTCACTAACTTCAGTCACACATTGGAAGGTATGGTCACCACAGGACATCACTTATCACTGGTTTTGCAACAGTAAACACATTTCTCGCAACTGTACCAAGATAAACACCTTTTGCTCTTTAGATAGAAGAATACATCAGCATCCCATTAGAAGAATGTATTAGCATCTCAAAACAAAAAGCTTACCACTTTAATGCATCCTCCAGGAACAACTCATCAACATCATACATGTTACCAGGAACTGCAAAAGTATGGATAAACAATGCACGATCAAAGTTTTTGGATGAGTGTGTCGTTTAAACCAACTATTTAAAATGCATGATCAATGTAAAACAGTAGAATTTTAACTACTGTTATAAAATGAACAATCCAACTGATTTGACATCAATTAAAGTGGTGTTCATTAATTTATACCTCATTTCAAAGAAGCTGTCAAGTATTATCTTGAAGTTTAATAGAATTCACAAACTGAATGAATATTACCCATATGCATTCTCTTCATGATAAGTTTGCTTCCTCGTTGATCTTGTATATAATTATTCTTTATTTGCTTTTATTCATTAACAAAGACTATAATACTATCTTTTGAACAGTGCTTCAAACTGGTGTGATATAGCAACTGTAAACATAATGTTCCATCAATTTAATCTGAACATCAATTTTCATTTGATGTCCTTTGGTAAATAGATGCATTCTCAGGGCATGGTATGGCTGGCACATGTATGTAACTACTTTGCATAGAAAATTAGTATTCCCTATTAAAACCTATAAAATCTCTGGACTAAAAGCAATGACTACCTACCTGACACAAGCGGACAATTGCCAAAATAGCGCACAAAGAGCTGAACATCGAGGGCAGCGCTCATGAGGACCAGCTTAATGTGCCTCTTCTTTGACATCAAGTCCCTCAGCTGTGTGAGAAGGAAGTCACTAAACCTATCTCTTTCATGGATCTCATCCTGCAGGGACAAAGAGAAGCAAAGTGGATGGGATTTCCTCTGGCCAGTATCCATTTGGTAATTTCTTAAGTACAAAAAGAATGTGGGTGGCTTATTGAAACAAAAGCCTTCATACCTGAATGAAGAATGAGCAAAAATAACAAACAAAACGGGTTGTCTACTTCTATTTCTTTTCAGAACTATATAGAAACTGGGAAAAGGGCATTGGGACATTCAAAGATTTGGATTCAAGTCAAATTTATGGTTAGAGGGGCTGATTTTGCTGTAACATGCATATCGTATAATCACCTGCCCGAGTATACTCGGGACTCGGGACACAATCTGACAAACAAAGACCAAGAACAAAGACAGGGAATTGAATACAATTTGTGCTGTGTCCCTATTTTGCTGAAAAACATAGTTTTCATGTCCATGTGTTCAGAAATGGGCAATGGAAAAGACACATACACACATACACAAACACAACTACAGAGTACCAGTACACATGGCATAAATGATATGGTCAATGAAAAGCATACAGCACTAGATAGCATCACAATACTGCTTCTTTTCATTTTTATACTACATTAAAGGTCCTGTTTACTTTTGGGAACAGTGAATTTAAGGATTGTCAAGATATGACATCTAATGCATATGTGTAGGTCTGTTGTACCACAAAACATCCTTTATCATCTAAAATTTTTGCAATAAGAGTAAAGTAGAGTAAAGATTAGGGTTAGGTTTAGGGTTTAGAGCTTGGGTAAGGGTTAGGATTAGCTTCAAGATTAGGATTAGGATTAGGGCCAGGGGAAGAGACCGGGGTAATTGCCCAGGGAGTAATTGCCCTAGACCCCTCTTTTGTGAACCCATTCACTGGAAAATTTTTCCAAACCTCAATATCAATGGAATATAAATTTTTGTGAAACTGTACATTGATCAAGTCAATTACCGCTCTTAAACATTTGCGTATGTGACTTACCACAATGACATGTGTGATAACGTCCAGAGCAGTGTCGCCCGTCATCAGTGTCCGCAGCAAGACACCATTTGTGCAGAATGTGAGAAGGGTCTTGGGAGATACCCTGATACATGAATTGAATGGAAGAAACAAAACTTACAATGTGTTTACAAATGTATAGGTTGCAAGTCATTTGTTGGAAGAAATATATAAGCAGAAAGCATTTTACCATATAGTAGAATACTAAAATTCTACTGAAATGTAATATTCTATCTGCTGCTAAAATGAACATGTCATATTTGTAAATGATTTTTGGTATGTACTAAGAGAAATATGTTTTTGCATGTTCTCCGCAGCAGGTAAGTTTTGTCAGTGCCCAAATATTTGTTCAAAATCAAAATTGGTGAAATTTATGTATGAAACTTATACTGAGTTGCAGAAAACCTAGATTACACAGAGTTGGCAATTTGTCTTACTCTATACTGTTACAACTTTTTATGTGTCCAATCCCCCCCCCCAAAAAAAAAAAAAATCACTAAATTACTTCTCTGATTTTTCTGTTCACTCATACAAAGCAACACAAAATCAGGATGACATTTTCCATCAGAAAACAAATCTGTCTTAGAGAGTATACCTGCTTTCCAGCCTGATCTGATAGCCCACTGTCTGCCCTATGGCCTCCCCTCTCTCTGCCGCCACCCTCTCCGACACGGACAGGGCTGAGATCCGCCGCGGCTGGGTGCAGATGATGCGGCAAGGCTGTCTGGACTCACAGCAATGATCCAAAATGAACTGCGGGATCTAGATTGGTCGAATAAAGACATGCAATATGCAATGGTAGTGAACTGAAAGAGGCACTTGACAATGATCCCTGATGCTGCACTCTAAAATCAGAGTACAAATGCTGTTGAAGTGAGATATAATAATGTAGTAGGGAGATATACAAGTTAATGTACCCCCACGCGCGGGCGCGCGTACGTGCCCGTATACTGAGTATTAGCAGACCATTGGCCACGGATGAATGACCCCGCCGAGGTGTCAAGGGACGCCCGGACGGTATTCCCGAGCAGACCGACGGACAACCGCAAGATAGAGAGACAACCCCCAGCTAACTACTGACCGCCAACTCACCTCCAGGCTGACACCAGACCGGCCCATACCATAGGTGAGTAGGCAATATCGGCCATTTTACAACAGTGGCGCTGCGAGCAAAAAGAAACTGCGTTTTTGTGTGTCTTTTCGGTAAAAGATACCGGCAAGAGTTTCTTTTCGGTCTCTCTCTCTATATATTCGTTTTATAAAGTTTACGCGTTTTTTGTAAGTACCGCTTACGACTAGTGTGAATATTTTAGGATTTCTTAGGTCCCCGGGCACTTGATATCATTCTTGGGGAAGATTTTTCCGTAGAAATATAGCAGATTTAAACAATTAAGGGGATATCTGGGTATTTGAGTGGGACACTAAGGCATAGAATCGGTTCCCGCGCAGGCTATTTATAAGCAAAGTAGGAGTTTTCGTCCGTTTACCATTTCATTGTCTCACGGCGTGCCGAGAATTCCAGGGTTGCGTTTTGGCGGGAGTTTAGGACTCCTGCCACCTACCCTTTTCTAGTACGGAGTTTCCGAGTCGATTTTCGATTACTGTGACAATAGATTTGGATTTAATAGCTATTTAGTAGATATTTATATATAGATTTTTTCTTCTTTTCTGCGTATAAATGTGGTATATAACCGGATTTTTTTTTTTTGAAGATATTACGTGGATACGGGAATTAGTTTAATATTGTTCCGTTAGAGCATTAGGTTAGGATTAGCTCGTTTTCCTTATTTTGTAAGTTATTTAAGTGTCCCGAATTTTGGGAACCTTATATAACAACGGCATTTTCCGAGGAGGATTCTGTGAACCTTTCCGCCGAGAACCTTAACCGGATTCGAGAGGAACGGGAGCTCGGTAAGTGCACGTTTTCAATCGATTTGTGTGTTGTTTGGGTGTGCTGGTTCATAGTCTCTTTCGAATATTTTATTTTGAGCGACATTCTTGTGATTTTTCTGTTATCATTGCCCCCTGTCAGAGATAGAGAAGGGCTAGATCAGGCGAACAATAAGTCTAAAATTCGCATTTTTGGAATTTTGTCTAAACTATACATTAAATCGGTTACACGTGCGGATGCTGCCATTGTCGGGAAGCGCGCCTGTTGCATCTCGTGATCACCGATTCGCGCGTTTTCCTTAAGCTTCATTATTTTTCGCGACTTGTGAGCATCCACCTGTTTCCTTGGGGATAGAACAAAACCCCATCTCCCGTCGCACCAGGGTGGTGGATACCGCATGCACGTAAGTAGAATTCCTTTTTGGTATTTTGTCACGGCTTTCTTTCTTTTTGCTACTTGTACTTTCTCCGCACTTGGTTCGTTCTAAAAAGTTCCGCATATATTTTGTACTTGTATACATGATTGTAAAGTGATGTGTGTGGCTCTATACGTGACGAAACAACTTGTGAGATTTGAAAAGGTTATACTCTTTTGCCCCTTCTCTCGTTGATTCGCACTATTTTCTTTCTTCCTCGCTACACTGTACACGTGCATATGAGAAAGGGTGTATGTACAAACTTAGATTTTTTTTTCTTTTTCGGGTAGTTGCTTCTGTTTCATCAGGGCTAACAGGCGTGACTAGATTATCTGGTACCGTATATGCCTTAGGTAGAATACCTTGCGTTTTTGTTCTCGGTTTCTTCTTCCATTCCCTCTTTGCGGAATTAGGCCTAGTATCAACTCGTATATATTAGAGACGATTTTTAGTATCAATTCTTGTAGTTCTGACGCGTTTGGCAGAGTATTTCGAATCATATTGTGTCTATTTGAAGTATAAGTCTATTGATACGTAATATTTTTCTTTGCTCTTTCTTTTCTCTCGGGTTTGAAGACGATCGATACGGCTTCACTTGAGAATTAGCAGCATATATATTGGATTGCTGCCCACACTTGTTTACATGCTTGTCTTTTCTTCCTCTTTTTCAAGTTGATACTTGTATTTTTTTTTCTTCGCCTCTTTATTTTCGACGACTTTACGAATACCCAACTTGGATTTTCGTGGTGGTCGGCGTCTTCATATAACTTCGCGTGAAACAGATCGCGTTGCGGAACAGATAATCGCAGCATCCCCGAAAATAATTGCATTTATTTTTCATTAGGGTATGTCATAATAAGAATTGCAGTTGCATATTGCATTGCTATTCAATGAGTTTGTTTGATGATTGATGATTGGATGCATGTTAGTGCTGGTGATACGGTCCATTCATCTGTTTTTACTTTTGATGTTCATAATTGTGTACGCTTGTTTCTTGTTAACGCAATTTCTATTTTGATTGCTATGCTATTTTGTTCACGCTATCTTGTGATTATTAATGTTTGTATTTTGAATGCGCAATTCTTATTGGGTGTGTTCGCACGTAAATCAGTCAGTTCTCTCCACAATTTGGACGTTCTTGAAGTGAAGAAAACTTCACAGAAAGGAATGATCCGAATATTGGAGGAGACAGGACAATTTCAGTAGATCATATTCGTATTTCTCTTTTTTGTCTTCTTGCTTTTGCCCTTAATTCCATCGATGTGCGGTCTTTTCCCATTGTAGGCCTATTATATTACATGCTGGCTTACGCTGGGAAATTATTCTCCGCATCTTTTGCGTAAGTTAGCCCTTTGTCGGGAAAATCGCGCAGTTTTCGCATCGTTCCTTTTCATATGAGCTCATCTGTTTTCGCACCTGGTGGTGAACGAAAAACATTGAGTTTTATTTTACTTTGTTCTTCGATTAATTATTGCGGGGTTAAATAAAAATTCCGTATTACGAATTATACTCGCGTGATCGGTTCGGCACCTGTTTTTAAATAGGCTGCCGTATAGATATATATAGGCCGTGCAGATAAGCACTGCTGACCGGACTTAGTTCGGTTCGCACGCGTTCGCTACAAAGCGGGTAAGTATACGACTCGGTCACTAGACCAATAGGCATACTCATATGGTTGTTTCAAACATATGAAAGTTTATTGGGTATGCTATATACAGTGCGTATTTTGCGGTTTCCGTGATTTATTGCGGCATTACTGGCGATTTATACGTGGTAAGTATACTGTAAATTGTGGTGCACAGCTGCAATAGGAATTATATCTGTAGTATTTTTACGCACGCTAAGCCGCTACATCAAAGTTAGTGGTGACGGGAGTGTTTAGGTAAGTCATATTTGTAGTGTATATATAGGATATAGATATACTTATTTATATAACTGCACGGGCACTGTCGTGTTTCAAGTTAAGCACTTTGGATACAGCTGCAGAACACAGTAAGTAATATATCATTTTACGATTTTGGTTCGTGTTGTATCGTGCTTTGTCATCACCGCGGAATACGCATATAAATATACCACATATGCACACTCACTGTGATGAAAACATATGCATATTTATGTGACATCTTACGTGAAGTGCAAATTGAGAGTGACGTTCGTATATTCGTATTCCAAGGACAGCCGAGGAATTGCCATCAGTGCATATAGGACTGCACACTTTGCAATTCACAGTGAGTATATATTAATCTCTCGTTTTTTCGGTGACAAGGGAAGTGTTTGAATATATTCGATTATTTGTCATTCCCTTACTTGTTGCTGTTCCCTTGTTTCCTGTTATGAATCTGGAGCGTTTCGATTAATTTTGAATGAGTTGAGATGTGTATATTGAAATAAGTATTACCTTATGATTGCTGATCACATTAGATATAGTTCGTGATTGATACCGATGCGCGTATATATACAGACCCATCCGACAGCGTAGTTGTTGTTGTCGTTGAGTTTTTTGGCGTTTCTCGGTCGGACTTGACTATTTACGCTGGACCAACGACAGCGAATTGACGTCGGGGTATTAGTATATGAGCTAGCAGAGAGTGCAAACAACCCCTCTTAAGTTAGCTTACAGTTAAAACTATACTTGTGTTGTATATGGTTTTGGGTATATCATATCAGGCGATTAGTAGAGTGGCCGTAGTGGCAATTTACCAGAGTCCATGGAAGTTATTGGATAGTTTTGTTCTATTCGGTTAACGTGATTTAAGAACATCTATATTCCGTGATTTTTCAAGGGACATAGGTATACCTAGGAATAAATTCGAGTATCCAAATTGTGAATTTAATAGGCTGATTGTCTTAATTTATAATGGAGAAAGTGGCAATCAACTTCTGTGATATTGAGGAACTTAGACGGGTACCAGGCATTGGATCAACCCTGGCTGAGCGTATAGTTTATATTCGTGATGGGGAAGACTTGACTCCGGAGAGGCTGGCTACCATTTCTGGTATCAGAAACGTCCCGGAGTTGGTCAAGTACTTTGACTTCACCCCATTCACGTCTGAAGTAACTTTTTCTGACGCGAAAGCCTCGGCAGGATCTAAGTCGGAGGGTACCCCACCTCGGGCCACAGGGAATGAGTCAAAGTCCGCATCGGCCGAGGAGGCTGAGGGTATAACGAACGGTGGCATGAAATCCGAGGAAAGCTCTAGCTCGGAAAAGATCGTGCCGTATCCGTACGAAAAATACCCCCCTCCGGCTAGCAAGACGGGCGCGAGGGAAAAAACTCAGACCAAACCCACCGGTGATAACTCGGAAGGGAAACGCCAAAATAACCTTAGCAACGGAAGCAATGCACAGGTAAGGCCGGACCAGTCTCCCCAGCGATCCTTACAGGGTAAGAAATTAAGCTCTCCCCCCGTAAATGACCGCCCCCCTTCCCGACATGCTGGGTACGACCAGTGCTATAACACAGGTTCACCACGCAGGACGGAAGGGGGAGGGCGGTATAGGTATTACCAGCGCCAGGTGAGAGAACGATATCCGGACTCCCCCTCGCGTGGGTCGCGGCGGCGCGAACGAAGTTCATCTCGGACCGCGCGTAGCCACGATTATGAGGCATGGGGACCCCAATACGAGGTAAGACGGCAGAGGGAGGACAGACTTTACGAGTCACCGCCTCGGTCGAGGCAAGAGAGACGATATGAAACTCCCCCTCGACGCTACCACGAGAGTGAATGGGAGCCGTCCTCTCCCCCACGACCGAGAGACCCCTACTACGAGTCCCCCCCTCGTCACGAAAATGTGGAATACCAGCGTCGCGGGTCTCCACCTCCGCGGTTAGACAATGGATATCAGAGGCGCGAGGCAAGAGCCCCTTCACCGGGGCGTCACGGGGGTTACAGGTGGGGCTGTGCGTCATATGCACGAGACGGCCGTGAGTTTTCACGATCAGTCGCGTTTGCATCGCCCCCACCAGTAAGGAGAACCTCGCCGCCAATAAGGCATGCCGCGGCCTCCGAGGTGGAAGCCCCCCGGTACTCGGTAGACTATAGGGCCAGGCCTACACAAACAGCACCCCCCTCCTATTCATCAACACGGAGTGGAGGGTCAAACTACAGGCCAGTCACCCTTCCCAGGACGATTACATTCGACGGTACTGGGAGTTGGAAGGCCTTCTTTGCCAAATTCCAGTTATTCGCTGATGAAAGTCAGTGGGACTCAACACAGAGAAAGAACCAGTTATGCTGGACGTTGGAGGGTGAGGCCAGCAACTACATTGCGACAATCTTAGAGCGAGAACCAGACATATATTATCGTGTTCTGGTCAAGAAGCTCGAGAACCGTTTCACACGGCGGGAGCTACCAGAAGTGTCGCAAATGCACTTCACATATGCACGGCAAGCCCCCGAGGAAACTACCACGCAGTGGGCGGATCGCCTCCTGACCTTGGCCTCGCAGGCTTTCCCCGGATTGCCGGAGGGCTACGTGCAGAGGCAGATTGTTATGCGTTTCTGTCAGGGTTCTTCAGACAAAGAGGCGGGGCAACATGCCCTCAACTCCCGCCCACGAAATCTTGATGAAGCAGTTGATGTCCTCAAATGGTATCAACACACGCATCGGGCCATCTTTGGGAAGCTCCGGAAAGAGGTGAGGCAGGTCGCCTTCTCTGAGGAGGACACCCGAGAGCCCACTGTTCAGATGGTAAGTGCGCCCCTGCCCAAACAGGGAAAGGAGCAAGGGCCACTTGAAAAAAGGGTGTCAGCCCTCGAGGGCAAGATGAATCTAGTCCTCGATCAACTTGACTCTCTAAGAGCCACAGTTCAAGGGCTGACAGCAACTTGCGCCAAGATGGAGTCCCTACAAACCAACATGCAGGGATTAAAAGGATCCATCCAGGGCCTGAGTGAGATGATGGCAAAGACTCGAGCCTCACCAGCCAGACCAAGGGGCTCTCCGGCAAGACCAAGGCCCTCTCCCGGTAGGAGCAATTTGTGTTACCGGTGTGGGAAGCCTGGCCATTTTGCTAGGGAATGCCCCGAAGTGAATAGTGACAAGTCCGTGTCCTTCATGGGTGAAGAAGAGGGAAACGACTGGGGATCGGGAAGGGAGGAGGGCCCAACCCGATCCGAGTAGACCAGCGCCCTCAAACATCAGCCTCTCCGGGGAGGAAGGAACTCTCCAAGGGAGGCGGCCAGGGCAACGCTGACAGGGACACCTCATCAAGAGGAGCAAGAAAGGATGCCCCCAGGGAGCAAGAGGAAGTGAAAACTTCCTACGCTACTAGTGCCGGGCATCCTCCTATTCCACCGAGTCCCTGGGTAACACCCCCATGGCCCCCACCTTGTAATAGTATTGTGAACACCCTGAAAGACACGGATGAAATAGTGGTGTGCCGAGTCAAATCGTCATCACTTTTCAGAATTGATATCACCGTTGGACAGAGGCCTGTTCGTGCGGTGGTAGATACAGCAGCCGAAGTGACCATCCTTTCGGATAAGACATACCAGATGCTTCAACCCACCCCTCCCCTCATCAGAGAAGTAACTTTGAATGCAGCTGGGAGGGACATGAAAATGAAAGGCCTGGTAGTGGGACCGGTGCAAATGACATTGGGGACACATGTTCTGAATGAGCATATATATGTGGCTCCAATCGAAGATGACATGCTTTTGGGAGCAGATCTGCTCCGTAAACATCATGCATGCATTGATATACCAAGTTCCATACTTTGCTTTCAGGGAGAAGCTTTACCTATGACCTTTGGCGAAGGAGGTGCAGTAGCACAAGTGTTCATTTCCGACCCAGTCACAATCCCCCCTCGATCTGTGAAAAGGGTGAAATGCAAGATTAAAACTTGCGTACCCTGGAAACAGTTTGTGGTGGAACCGGAGCGGAGCTTAGTCGGTTTAATCCCTAGGACGCTGCATGAGGAAAGAGATCATATAGAGATCTATTCTCTGAATCCAACAGACAGTCACATACGTTGGCGAAGGGACCAGGTAATTGGGCAAGCGCAGGAAGCCTTAGTTATCCAGCCCCCCAATAGTGATATGTCAGACAATATGCAGGTCCATCAAGTTAACGTTACCGAGGACAAAATCCCCCCTCATTTACAAGGTTTGTGGGAAAGATCCTCGGTACAACTTGAACCTGAAGAACAAAAGGTACTTAGGGACTTACTTATTGAATTTGAATGCGTCTTCGCCAAAGACGAATTTGACCTAGGGAACTTCACTGAGGTTACCCACTCCATTGATACGGGTAGTGCAACCCCCATCAAGCATAAGATGAGGCGCACACCCATGAATTTCATTCAAGAGGAACGAGCACTTCTAAACAAGATGTTGTCGGCCGGAGTGATCAAGCCCTCAGTGTCCGAATGGGCATCCCCCCCAGTGCTGATAAGGAAGCGAGATGGTGGCGTCCGATGGTGTATCGACTACCGTAGACTAAACAAAGTCACAAAAAAGGACGTATACCCCCTTCCTTGCATTGATGAGTGTTTGGACACTCTGGCTGAAAACTCTTGGTTCTCCAAACTCGACGCCAACTCTGCGTATTGGCAGGTAAATGTCCGAAAACAAGACCAGGAGAAAACAGCCTTTCTCACAAAGCATGGGCTATACGAGTTTGTGCGCATGGGCTTTGGCCTATGCAATGCTCCCGCGACCTTCTCCAGGGCAATGAACCTCGTCCTCAGAGGGCTGAATTGGGACATTGCTTTGGCATTTCTGGACGACGTAGTGGTGCTCGGTAACTCTTTGGAGAACCATGTCAACAATCTCCGATTGGTCCTTGAACGATTCAGGGACTTTAAGCTCAAACTAAAGCCCAAGAAGTGTTCCTTTTTCCAACGTCGTGTGGAGTTTCTTGGCAGGGAGGTGGACGCTAACGGCCTGTACCTAAAAGACGAGCATATCAAGACCGTCTTGGACTGGCCAACACCTAAATGCAGTAAAGAGGTGGAACAGTTCCTCGGTTTGGTCAACTATCACCGCGTCTTCCTGAAAAACTATGCCGAGGTAGTAGGGCCGCTGTATGGCCTCACCGGCAAACGGGAGTTTCGCTGGGAAGCTGACCACCACGCCGCCTTTGATCAGGTAAAAGAACTACTGACCACTGCCCCTGTCCTTGCACTGCCCAACTCTGTAGACCCCTTCATCCTGGATACCGATGCATCTGGTACAGCTATAGGTGCTGAACTCATTCAGGTCCAGGAGGGACAAGAGAGAGTGATTGCTTATGGCAGTTGCTCCCTGTCCCCGGAGCAGCGACGCTACTGCGTCACTAGGCGTGAACTGCTCGCGGTCGTGAGGTTTACACGTCAGTACAGACACTACTTGTTGGGTAAACACTTCACAATCCGCACTGACCATGGGAGCTTGACATGGTTGATGAACTTCAAGGAGCCACAAGGTCAATTGGCCCGTTGGCTTGAAGAACTTAGCCAATATGACATGAAGGTTGAACATCGACCCGGTACGAAGCATCAGAATGCAGACGCATTATCGCGCATGCCCCAGGGTGATTTTCTCTGTGAGAATTATCGCCTAGGCATGGAGCCCGATGATCTACCCTGTGGTGGATGTTCATATTGCAGAAAGGCACATAACAACTGGTCCCTTTTTGCCGATGTCATAGATGACGCTGTTCCACTAGCACAAAGAAATAACATCTCGGAGATCACAGTGGATCAGAGTGTAGAAGGGAACCTCTTAATCACCCATTTAGACATAGATTGTCAGGAAGGTTCCCCCTCTCTGTCCATTAATGGAGTGGCAGCTGACGAAACCACCCCCAGTCGCCCAGTCGACTTAGACTCAACAGACTCCCTACAAAAAGAGCAGGAGGCAGACGCCCAACTGTCCCTTCTACGTAGGTGGTTAGTCAGTAAGGAAGAGCCGGACGAGGGCACAATTCTCTTGTTGGAGCCCGCCAGCAAATTCCTTTGGATCAACCGAGACATGTTTTTCTTAAAGGACGGCATCATTCAAAAACAGGACGATGACGAGTCTGTGCTAGTGGTGCCAAAATCATTGCAGCAGGAGGTGATGAAAGTAAATCACGACCTGCCCTCCGCAGCACATGCAGGCGTGACTCGAACAAAAAGCAAACTAAAGTCCAAATACTTCTGGTATGGCATGTCACGTGACATTCAGGAGTATATCAAGAGGTGTACCACCTGTAACCGGAACAAGAAAACGGTCAGGTATGGGAGGCACCCCTTGATAAACTATCATGCGGGAGCCCCCATGGAGCTAGTACACCTGGACTTTATTGGCCCACTGCCCAAAACCACACAGGGCAATGAGTACATTCTCATGATGGTGGACCAGTTCACCAAATGGGTAGAATGCGTCCCCCTGCCCTCGCAGACAGCTGAAGTCACAGCCCAGGCCGCAGTCAATGAATTTTTCTGTCGGTTTGAGTACCCCTTCCAGATCTTCACTGACCAGGGCAGAAACTTCGAGAGCAAGCTGTTCACCAATATGTGCAAGCTGTTACACATCCACAAGGCAAGGACAACTCCCTACAGGCCATCAGCCAACGGGCAGGTTGAAAGATTCAACCGAACCTTGATGGATGCAGTACGCTGCTATATTGATAAGTCCCAACGCCAGTGGGACCAGTATCTTGCTCAAATAGCAGGGGCCATCCGTTCCACTGTGAATCGCAGCACCGGATTCACACCAAACCAGCTGATGCTAGGTCGGGAAACCAACCAGCCCGCAGAACTAGTCTTCCCCCTTCCCCCATCCGTCCCAGTCGGATCACTGGACGAATATTCATCTACACTGGCGGAGAATATTCGTCGGGCACATGACACTGCCCGAACTACACTCCAGTCGACACAGAGACGGATGAAGAGGGACTATGATGTAAAAACACATCTACGCCAGTTTCGGGAGGGAGACAGGGTCTACTTGTTGGATTCAGGTACCCCCAAGGGAAAGTGCAAGAAGTTACTATCCCCATGGAAGGGTCCTGCCGTAATCCACAAAAGGTACACTCCCTATTTATATCGAGTCATATACAGGAACAAGGTGTTTACTGTGAACCACGATAGACTCAAGGGGTGTACAGATCTCAGTGAGATCCCCAAAAGTAACTTTGGGAAAGACCTGTACTGCTTCTGCAGGAAGCCGGATGATGGTTCCCTTATGATCCAGTGTGACGGCTGCGATGAATGGTTCCATGGTGCCTGCGTCCGTATCACGGAGGCAGACAGCATGAACATAGACAAGTATTTTTGCCCCTTCTGTAAGCAGAAGAAATAGCGCTTTTATACGAATGTAGGCTATGCTTATGTACCATTTCATCTTGCAGGTCATCACCATGGACGATCTACTTGAAGTCATGGAAGACTTACGTGTGTTTGACGCGGAAGAGCCGGGAGGGGAGCCGCAGGACACAGGGGGACTCGTAGAGGCAGGACCTCCTCCACCTCCTCCACCTCCTCCACCCCCTCCACCCCTTCCTCCTTCACCTCCACCCCTGGCGGTACCTCCCACGGGGGCGAGGAGGCGAACACACAGGAGGAGAGCACGACGCCTCAAGGCGAGGTCCAGTGGGCCCCAAGCCCCGGCCCCCCAGCCCTCCCAAGCTGTGGCTCGGGCATGGGCGGGGATGGCCCGGGGTAGAGGCTCCGCCCAAGGGCTGGAAGCAGTCATCAGGATGACGCCAGCTCCAGCCATGGGTCGGGGCCGGGGCCTGCTGAGGCTGGTCCCCGCTCCTGAGCCCCTGCCGGGTTTCGACTCTCATTTCCATCCGGATAGGTTATGCAACCACATGTGGAGTCAACCGAACCCCGGCAGGGACCCCGTCCACCCGGTGCACTTGGTCGGGGGGGTACTCAATTACTGCGACCCCGAGACTTACCTCGACCCCGACTTCGTGGACCGGGTGGTGGCGGCCCAGGACGGGGGCAATGCCTGGAAGCTCGCCTTGGGGATCCACCCCAAAAAGGCCTCCACATTCACCGACCAACATTGGCGGGCACTCCTGCACCATCTAAGTCACCCCCAGGTAATCGGGCTTAGTGAAGTCGGGCTAGACTTCACCGTGCCCCCCCGGCAGTGGCCAGAGCAGGAGAACCTGCTTAGGGCCCTCCTTGATCTAGGTACGAGGGGCAGGATTCTGATCCTCCACCTCCGGGGTGTAGGTGACCAGACGGGCGTCCATGCCATCAGCCGGCGCCTTATCCAGCGGAGCTGCCCTGGGGATCAACGGATCCACCTCCACTCTTTTAGTGGAGATAGCCTCCAGGTCAGGGCCTGGACGGCCCGATTCCCCCACTGCTATTTTGGGGTGTCGGCGCTTGTCCGGTCCCTGGCAGATCCCCAGCGGACGGCAGTGAGGGAGATCCCCCTAGATCGTCTCCTTCTGGAAACTGATGCGCCCCACCTCGCCCCTCACCCAGGTATGCGTTACAATATGCCACGCTTCCTGGGTGATGTGGGCAGGCTGGTGGCCGACATCCGGGGTCTCCCTCTGGCCCGGCTGATGGCAGTGACAACTGCCAATGCCCAGCGTTTGTATGGGTACTAGTAGTATTAGTTTAATGATCTGTAATGTATTTTAAGGGAAAGTCACCCGTGAAAATTGTAAAATGAAATTATAATGTTATAAGAGAAAGGGAAAGTTACCCTTTTTTATGTTAAGGTTAAGAAAGGGAAGGGTTAGTTTTAGAAACAATGATAATCATCTGCTGTGTTGTTGCAGCGAAGGGATAATAATAAGTAAATTATAGATTTTTGTTGGGAGTGGGATGCATATTTTCACGGGCACCCGTCATGGTCGGTTGGAGGCGTAGGCTGACACCATATATCATTTTCGGAACATATCTCCCAAGGGTCTCTGGGTTGTGGGCTTCGTGTGGGCTTAGCCGGAAGCCCTTTCATGTATTTGAGGGGACTAGGTCTGTTTTCAGGCTGAGAAGTCTGCTCGACGTACTGAGCCGGATTGTCCAGAGAATACATTCCAAAGTGGAAGGTCACTTCACGGTCGGTCCTGCGGACGCCCCCCTAGACGACTAAGGGCAGATATGGAAATTGTCAGCCTTTACGGTGGGGATATTGAATTACAAATTTGGTTACAGTATTAGTGAAAGTCACTGGTGACAGTTTGGGATGTTGCCATAACTGTTGATAAGTTATGGGCTCCGGATGAACGCCGCGGGGAATATATATTATATAACCCCGGCAATTTGAATTTGAGAATTATACTGCATGTAAATGCAGGTTAGGTTGGGGTATAGTTTAAATATACCAATGCGGAAATTGCAATTTGTAACGAGTATTATTGAACTCAGGTGGATATACATGTATGTTTATATGGGTCTCTTTATAAAGAAATCGGACGATACTGCAGTTATATATCGAAAGGTTTTTGAGTAAAGGATATAAAATGCTGTAATGTTGAGATATTGGAGGTTAGAATGGAAGGATCTTTCCGAAAATTCGGGAGATTATATCAAATACATTGGAGGGATCTTTTTTTTAGAGCTGGAAAAAGTGGGTTGTAGCTTTGTTGGCCGGGGGGTGTGAAGTGAGATATAATAATGTAGTAGGGAGATATACAAGTTAATGTACCCCCACGCGCGGGCGCGCGTACGTGCCCGTATACTGAGTATTAGCAGACTATTGGCCACGGATGAATGACCCCGCCGAGGTGTCAAGGGACGCCCGGACGGTATTCCCGAGCAGACCGACGGACAACCGCAAGATAGAGAGACAACCCCCAGCTAACTACTGACCGCCAACTCACCTCCAGGCTGACACCAGACCGGCCCATACCATAGGTGAGTAGGCAATATCGGCCATTTTACAACACTGTCATACAGCAGAGTGGACAACATGGCACAGTTGAGTGATGACAATGATGTTGTGTGCACAATAGAGAAAAATTCATGATGCTTCTATCTGGATCTAAAAGTATTCACTGTACGAATTGATGAACCATTGCTATTCAGTAGCTGATACCCTTCATATGGAATGCTGGTATTTTGTAGTAAAAAGATTCTTACTTTACTTGACTTGTTTGGGATTGTGGACGAACAGAAATCAAATTTTACTCTGAAACATGAAAATGTCTGATTGTCCTACATTGAAGGATTGCCCCTAGCCTAAAGGGAAAATCACTATATTGCATATCTGAATAGACAATGGTTCCTTGTGCTAGATTTCATGAGTCACCTGAATGTAAGAAGTTCATGACTTCACTCTCTTGAAGCTTAATTTCAAGCATGTTCATCATCTCAACTGTATGCTAGGAAATAGGGTTCTAAACAAATGATGCTGCCATATTTGTGCATGTCAAAATATTCTATATCCTTTGCAAGATATTCTGTCCTTTTATAATTCCTTCTTTCTCGTTGGGCAGGCAATGAAACACACCACCATAGTTTCTCATTGGTTCACTGTTTACTGATGCTATGCTAAATTTACCTGGGTAGTTTTCCCAGAGCCAGTGTCCCCAGCAATCAGCACCACACGGTTGTTATTCACTGCAGTCAACACCTCATTTCGCATCGCAGAGACTGGCAGTGTCTGGCGGAAACTGTCCAGGTCCGAACGATTCCTTCTCCCCGGGACTTGAGGAAGACTGCTGTTTAGTCGCCCGGTTGCCTTGTTCATCTCACGGGCTGGATTGACTTCAAAGTTAATGATGACATCAAAGTGCAATTTTATCTCTATGCTGCAATTAATTTGCATTTACATGTCATAAAACCTATGCATTTTTAACAATTCTGTCAACATTTTCTTTTCAAGACAAAGAACTGGTTGTCATTTACAAAATCAATTTTAGTGAAGTGATGGCTTCGACTGAGAGAGGAGAATTTCAATATGGGATTGGGAATATCCAGATTTCACTTACGTTTAATAACAATAACACATATAACAGAGGGAGAAATTTTTCAATGGGGTGGAACATTCAGGTAAATAGTAAATAGTAAAAATTGCAACTTTAGTATGTATTAGTTATCTCTCCTTTACCCCTATTACCTATTCACCAGAATATAATAGACTTAATCATTTTAACTTTACATTTTAGAGATCATGAGGACAGACAACAATAAAGAAATCATGGTCAGAGAAAGTTCCTTGTGGCAAAAAGTAAAGTGGCAAAAGAACTTAATCAAATTTCATGTAACTTTAAGGGAGGGGAGATGATATTTCATTGCTCATTCATAAGTGCTGGTGTAGCCAATAATGATGTGTACAGCCACTGTAATGTATTCATTCACAAACCATAAGATTTAGCCATTTGCGTTACTTGTGCACAAAACTAGAGAGGTCTGTGTTATTCTTGCAAACACTTAGCCAGCTTTTACACTAATTGTAGCTTACTCACCATCACTTGGCCCAAACCTCCTACGTTCTGTCTTGGGTTGCAACTCCTGCCGTTCCTTGGCAGTGACTGGAAATTGTTGCAGCAATCCCTGCAACTCATTGCAGGTTGTGGGAGCCATCTGGAACGTGGAAGAGCCATCATCATCCCCATCCCCATCAATCTTGTTGATTGCTTTCTTGGTGAGGGTCAAGTAGCGATTTGATCCCTTGCTGCAGCACATGAAGGTAAATTAAGAAAGACAGGCTGTTCAAACCTACATGAAATTCTGAGAGATTTCAATCTCCAGTTGTTTTGAAGATGTATTATTTCCACTGTGGACACTAAAACATACACACAATACTACAGCTGAAAACTCCTTAAATATCATTTGACTTTTCATTCCTTGTGGATATGTTACTTATTGAAAGCATTCAATGCATGAATTTGACAGCATGAAATCTTGTAAGGTTGGGTTTACATGACATCAAACACTTCCTGTAGCTGTTGGTTATGTGGATCTCACAGTGCCATGAAAGCCAGCAAGTCATTTCCATGTCCTACTAGTGAGTTCCTGCAGGCTGTATGTTTGCACAGCAGACTGGGAAAGGGGATTGCGAGTTATTGCTCAAGCACATACATGTCTGAAATACCACATGATAGTGAATCAAACATATATTGTAACTGTAAGGGTATGTTATCTTGGTATAAACAGAAAATTTTCACTCACATAAAGCGCATGTGAACAGAAAGGCTGACATCAACTAAAAAATTTTTATTGTCTCTGAAGGAAACTGCCAAATGTCAAACCAGAATCAAGTAGACGCACTAGGTTTGGAAACCGCAGATATCATAAAAGTGATGAGAGACTTCTTTATTCATATACCTTGTTTAGATAAAAAGAAATATAACAAGACTTTTTCTTTGATTTGTTGAAAAGTAAACTGCGACTCAGTGTGTGTCCCAAGTTAAAATGTGTTCCATGAAGATATCAAGAAGAACGTTTGAAGACAATTTCTACTGCTGTTAACACGATAATATTCTGCTACTTCAGATACGATCCACAAAGGTGAAGAACTTTACCTTGAATTAGTAAACTGCTGACAAATGAGTTTTGTACTTACTGCACAGGATGATAACACTCACCCCTTGCTTTTCGACTTCAGCCCAGCTGTGGTTGCCAAACGGTGTATGTACGCTCTCTCTGTGTTGCTGAACGATGCTGGAAATTCCAATACTACACAAAAGCAAACACATCCACTACTCAGGATATCCTGTCCACCACAATGCAAGGTAAACTTTGAATACTTGTGTCTCATTACTGATAAGCTATGTTTCCTCCTTGTGCAAAAGCAACAAACAATATATGATAATATACAAGGATGAGATGGTACTTAATGCCAATGCAAGCAGGGTAATATGATGAAATTACTGCAAATTAACATTTTTAACATGTTTCCTGTCATGTTTCAAATAGATAAACTCTGACTGCACCTGTTTTGTTGAACACATTCACACAGATATCATTTGATATGATAACTAAAGGTACAGTATTAATTCTGCAAAGTGCAAAGTCTGACGGATCTCATCACTACACAAAATCAAGAGCCCACGAACACATAAAACTGTACAATTCGCATATCACTGTAAATACCCGGTACATAAACAATTCTGAATGGCAACATGGACATTATTCTCCCAAGACATGAAACATCACAGAAAAATCTGATAAGAGCATACCTGTTTCGGCCTCATTATACCTAAATTCCTGTATGGCAATGTCCACAGAAATTTTGAATTCCTCTCCTACACATATTTCCTTCTTGACTCTCCTTGACTTATTTCTTCCTCTGTCTGCCATGTTATTGTTACCTAAGATAGAAAGAGACAATGATGAAACAGAACAAAGTTAGACAGACAAGTAATACAAGCACAGGGAAAGAAGGCCGATACAAAAATTCCCATGCAAGCACACTACAATTCTCATTACATGTACCTCACTCACTAGATCCATTATGTTAAATAAAGGACGGGGATGAATTACACATCATCACACATTACGGCTATATTTCTCAATTTACCTTGCTAGCTCCAGTATGTAAGATTTATATTGTACCCATTCCAAGCAGATTTCTTAGAATGTACACTGTAACTTAGCCTTTGAAATCAACAGTGTGTGTGTGTGTGTGAGAAGTAGACAACTATGCCAGGAAATCATTTTTTTAAAATCTTTTTCTTTTCTAGACAGAAAGACCCGTCTGTCTGGAGGAGTCTTTTATCTTTTTAAAAAAAATTTTATCACTCTCCTCCAGAGATATAGGAGGGGATCCGTGAAGCCAGATGCAGTCTCCGTGGAACATATCGCCGACGACCAGATACAGACCGATCTTTTTCAGTAAATTTTTTTTTCTAGACCTAGATAGTCTCTATCAATATAGAATAGTAGTGATACATAATGATATTTAAATGATACAATTACACAGTATTGGTTCATGGGCAGATGTGGAAGAAATGAGTCAATTTAGAAAAATTAAGAATTGTCTGTTCATAACTTGTCTTGATTTAACAAATACAAATTACAGTCTACAATGCTTGGTTTCTTAGGACTTACCTTGTAGGTAGCAAACAAACTTAATTCAATGCTCGTTTTATATCAAGGCCTACAGCACGAATTACCGGTAACAACAACCTTCTTTCAAGTCGCTGACCAACTTTTCGATGTCATGTACAATGTACATGTTACATTGCAGGGCTGCCAACTCTCACGCATTGAGCATGAGACTCGCGCAATTCAACCAATTTTGACTGTCTCACTCTGATAAACGAAATCTCACGCTAAACCCCCAAAATGTAATGTACATGACTACAAAAATAAATATATCTCTAAATTCTCTGATATTCCGAATATCGATATGCCCAAGCCCAAAATTTCGAGACTTTCCTGCGCGGGTGTAAAGCTTAACCAATAATAATCGTTTTCGGTTCGCTAAGACGAGCTATTGGATTACGATTGGTTTCTACCTATACCACGTGAGCGTAGCTTGTACTTTTGGCAAATTACAGTACATGTATGGCTATGACGTGTGCTTTACATCGCTTTACATAAACTGACTGTGTACGTAGTATGTACGGCCGCACAGCAGGCCGCCAGGCGCTAGCCAGGAGGTCGCTCCGCTCCCTCGCAGTGTCTCACGCCAAACTCTCACTCAAGGTTGGCAGCCCTGTACATTGTAGGGTTGGGGGTACCACGTATCGTCACCCTAAGGATCTGTAGCTTGTTTATTCGAAAAATATGATACAAATCCGCCTAATTCTTACCTCAAATATGCCATAAATACTGCAGTTTTGAATATCGTGACCGTCTCGTTGATTATGAATCTCCGTTTTAAAATAGCGCAATTTTAGTGCGTGCGTTCCGTTTTCTTCGCGCAGCTAAAAAGGGAACCTTGCGATCGGCACCCCCTCCCCTCCATAGGTAAACACGTGAATTTCACAGCATAGGTAATACACGTGAATTTCACAGGCCATAGGTAATACACGTGAATTTCACAGCCATGCGTCGTTACTGAGCGGATGTGTAATTTTTAGCTTGGTTTGTTTGAGTTTGATTTTCGTTTCTTCGTTTTTATTGTTTTTATAGCTAATGACACTTAATCCCGCACGTACTTTTTCGTTCTATACGCAAACAGCCATGATACGCAGGGTGCCGATGGGCAGGTGCCCTGTCGATAGGTGGTGCCCCAACCATACCAACCAACAGAGACTATTGTACATAAAATAAATTAGAGTAACGTGCCCAAGTTTGGTACACTTAACGGTTTTCGTGCTATAGTTCCAAAATAGAAGACTTTTAAGAGTGTATCTTTTTGAACACTGTGTATCAATATAATGACATTCTAAATGCACAGATATCCCTCTAAGATATAAAAATTATATAAACATTTTGCAAAAAAACAATGGGTTTTTATGTCACCTTCTTTGGTGCCATGTTTGGTACAGCATGTCCTTGATCGGTACACACACGATTTGTATGCGCTGTATTAATACTCCATTCATTTGCACGCATCAACATTATCATGCATAAAAATCATTCATAGCTGTACCAATCATGGCTAGCGCTAGCCCGACCAGACGCTGTTAATACGCTACGCGAATACAGCGTCTGACCAACGAGCGGGCACCTACAAAGTGGGGAACCACAACACAACTACAAAACTTATGAAAATTTATACGTTCTTTATAAACAATGTACATGTTACCAAACGTTACTCACCTTAAGTGCATGCTTGTATTACAGAAGGTTCGTAAGTCCATTGAGAGCCCTCGTGATAAGTCCGTGGAACCAAAAAAATGATACTTTCTGGCGGATTCCCTAACACCGTCCGGGTTCATCGTTGCAGAATTCAAAATGGCGCCTTGATCTCTGCGGCGGAAATCTTTTGCGTGCGTGCGATGCGCTGCTTGAGTGTTGGTGTAGCAGCACGGTCGACAGCGCGACCTTTTGAAAGGGCATTCAGATCATGTGACCTCCCGGATATTGGAAATGGCCTGGCGTGAAAGACGATGTACCGTTCGTGAACCGTTCACACATGCTGCATATAACCATCATTTTAGGTAAGTTATCAAATCTAAATTTCAATATTCATAGCATAGATATGAAGTCTCATTATCATTTTGTTCGTCAGATGAGTTTGAAGTGACAAAAAAATGATCTAAAGTATCAAAATTCAATCCGATCGCATGCTATCGTTGGACCCTCTTCGTGTTTGGAGCTTCGTTGGTACAGCCCTGTCGCGCTACGTATGTACAGCGGCGACTGGGCTGTGTATAGTTAGGCTAGCGCTGTCTGGCAGCAAGGCTGACAGTATTTATTACCGGTATGTAAATATCTCTGTGAGCTCATCACTACTAATCTGGCTGCTGTTGACTGATCGAACATCACGATCAACTTCACTTGCACAAAAAAAAAATGACTAGATCTAGCAGTCCTTGTTAGACTGACTCACTGAGTCTAGAGTCCTACAGACCCTCAGCCTTGGCTATTCACCATGCCATGTTCACCATTCACTATGAATGATTCAGTGTGCAACAACTGGTAAACAGTGGTCCAAAATAAGGACCGCGTCTTATAACTCGCCTGCTAATTTCCAGCTTGAAATCTAGTTTGGCAAGAGGTCATGAAGATCAGAAACTTTTTGTGAATCTTTACTGGTCTTAGCGCCCTGTTTACTGTGAATTTTAAGAAGAGGTAAATTTAACACTTATGCACCCTAAATTTATCTTATTTTTAACACAGTATAAACGTTCACAGTAAATTATCTTTCAAACGTAAACATGATAGAAACATAGAGTCTACAAGGTTATGAATCATTTATCAGTTTCAGTGTATCAAAGAATACTAGGCTGTACCAACCATGGCCCGATGGGCTCGTTATTCTAGTTCTTTTTGCTAATAATGATATTTAAGACACTACCGCAGAGCTGTCAACTTACTGTGAAACGGCCAGCCTCGGGCATACACGTATTTGAATGTGTGGGGCCGGGCCGCGCCGAAGAAGATCGAGGCACTGCAAGCCAGACGAGGGATTCCTTCTCACTCGAACTCACCAGTGGCAGTGCCACTGGAACTCACTAGCAAGAAGTTCCGTCCACCAATGAACGCACTTGTGTGTCGAGCGCGCGCTCTCTTCAAAATGTAGGACTTGTAAAATCTCTTTGGATAAAAGCTAACAGCCGAAATGGTGCTTCGATATATCCGCGAAATGCTTAACCTAGATTGCTATTTCCGGTTTCAATCTTTAGAAATTGATCGTCAGAGTTCTATTTGGTGAAAACTAATATTACAGATCTTACGGAACTCTTATGGTTAAACGTTTTTCGTGAGACATTTGTGAGAATTGGTTGTTGAGCAGACGACAGGTACGTGTGTTGATCGCGTTGTTGTTGTTGTTGTTGTTTTAGGTTTAATGGCAATCAGTCATAATTTTGACTATTTTTGCCAGACTATATAATATATATATTTCCCTATAGATTAATTATCAATATTTCTTAACAAATTCAAATTCTTTCATAATATATTTGTTTTATTTCCAACCATATTTTTGTTTTAATTATAAAAATTTTATTGTTATCCTCGCTCAGTCAAGACGGCCACGTTGCCACCCTCGGTTCTGTCTTACCAACCCGGCGAAGTGCGTTTCGCAGGCTTCTCAGGCGTGCGCCCTAGGTAACTCGAGAAAGATGGTGGCGACCGTCATGCCTGAGCGTGTGGAGAGCAATATTCCGATATAATCCAAATCCAAATATATTCATTTTATTTATCTTTTTTTTTTAAAGTAAATATGTAGCGAACATTTGTGGGCAGAATCAAGGGTGCAAATGATGAAGATAGGTGCACTGGTGGTAGGCCTATACCTTCAACATATTTTAATGTATATAATAAAACATCTACACTAATCTTCCAAATACTGATACAGTAATACTTAACATACTGCGGCATATAATATAATATGCACGTGTGTATATGCCTATATACACATACGTACCTACTCATGTATACATCTGAGATCATACAAATACACATTCACATAATATCAATAATTCACTGTTTTACAAATTTTACAAAATAAATTTTCTACTTTACACTTCGTTATAAAAATACTACATTATAATCTTTAAGGTTCGTCAAACTTATCCTTGACTCAAACGATTTGTCCTGTACACAAATGTGATTATGGAATTTTGAATATTTCGATTTTGAGACGCTAAAAGTTTAATGATATCAGAGTCACGATTTGTGTTGGTTTCTGCCATTAACATGGCTCTTTCTATTGTATATTTCGGGCATTCTATTAGAAAATGTTTAACTGTTTCAGGAGTGGGGCAATAGGGGCAGTTTCCTGTGGGGTGTTTTGCTATTTTTGCTAAATCATAGTTAAGGCCGAGACAGCCCATTCTCAACCTGTGTATAATCATTTCATGTTGTCTGGAAAGATGACATGTGAACGGCTGAAAATTTACAGATGATTGGATGGTTTTTAGAAAGGAGGTTGAGTTGTTCCACTTACTTTGCCATTCTGTTTTATACTTAGTTACGAGGACTGACTTTATCTCTGAAAAACTAAGGTCATTGTAGATTTCGATAGGTTTCGTCAAGGCTTCTTTAGCTCGGGAATCAGCGGCTTCATTGCCGTGAATTCCACAGTGTGACGGAATCCATTCGAGTGAGATATCCGTGCCTTTATATTCTAGATGAGTGACAATTGTCCTGATTTCAGTGATGAAGTTGTCGTCGTACGGTTGTGATTTGATGGCTTTAAGTGAGCTCAGCGAATCGCTGAATATGACAGCTCCTGTGTGGAGGTCTAATTGCTCAAGCCAGTTTAGGGCGAGGATGATTGCAGATAGTTCTGCTCGATATGAAGATGTGTGATCACGTAATCTTTTGCATTGGGAATAACGAAGTGATGGCACGTAAAAGGCGGCAGCTGAATTGCCTTCATTTGGCAATTTGGATCCATCAGTAAATATGTGAAGTTGATGTTTCCATTTGGAATTGATCAGTTCTAGGCCCCATTGTTTTTGAATTAAGGGGTTGTCGTCTTTATTGAGCCACTCAGTTAGCTCTAAGGAGATTTTGATTTCGCTTAAGTGCCAGAAGGGAATTTCTGGGGGAGTGAGAGGTTCGAGTTTTGTTGTGATATTTGCGCTTTGAATTCTAAGTCCGAAAGGTTTACGTGATTTTTTCTCTTTCATATACTCGTATTGCCAGCAGTTTTTTGTGCTTTGTGATACCGGATGGTTTGCGATTCTCGTCAAAGACGCATGGTATTTTGTAGTCAGCATCTTTCTTCTGATGCCTAAGGGGAGTTCTCCCATTTCTACTTGAAGGGATTCTAGAGATGTGGCGGGAGCTGCACCAGCACATACTCGAAGAGCCTGATATTGGATGGAATCCAGTGGTTTTTTTGAGCTTTCTGAGGCGGACTCATAAGCTTCACATCCATAGTCGAGAAGAGACCTGATCAGTGCTCTGTACACCATAAGAAGGGTTTTAGAAAAGTTACCCCATGTGGTACCCGCCAGACTCTTTAAAATATTTATTTTGGGTTTACAACGATCAACAACATCATTTATGTGTGTATTCCATGTTAATTTTTGATCAAAAGTGAGACCTAAAAATTTCTGACTTTGTTGATATTTCACTACATTATCATTTATTTTTATCTCCGGTTTTTCAAGTTTAATAGAGTTTGTGAAAATTACTGGGGTTGTCTTTCTGTCGGATAATCTGAAGCCCCATTCGTTGAACCAGGAGTTCAATTTTCCAAGATATTCATTGATTTTTTTGCCAATGAACTTTACATTTTTCCCTGATTTCCAGAGTACGCAGTCATCAGCGTACATTGACATATTTACAGCGGGATCAGTGGGTATATCATACATCATGAGGTTGAAAAGAAGGGGACTGAGTATACTTCCTTGTGGAAGGCCATTACTGATGGTTTGGGGACTAGAATTTGTGTTTTGGATCAGCACTTGAATTGATCGGTTCGTCAGGAAGTTATGTAAAAAGCGAACCACGTTCGCGAACTATCGTACACCTACTATTGACCGATTCGGGTTCGTTGAGGGCAGCAGACATTTTATGGCACTGGGCGCAGCCAGCCGGTAGCTCAAATTGCGGTGTCTCAGCCGACCCCCCCCCCCCCTGCTCTCCCCCACCCCAAGGGCAACATGTTTATCGCGCACTTGTAACAAAGGTTCGCGCACCAAGCAAGCATTCGCGCACTCAGTACGAGACGCCCATTGGCTAAAACAACCATGTATCAGTTTCTCATTAAGCGCGCGTGAGAGGGGTGGGGAGTGGGAAGGGGGGGTCGGCTGAGACACCGCAGTATTAATGGCGCTCCCGCTGCCCATGCCAAAAATACACATAGCGCGTCACAGAATCGGTCAATACTAGTAGTAGTAGTAACAGTTTAGTGTGTTGTACAATTGTATGTAGGAGCCGTGTGTCGTGGTATGGTATGGTGTAGTAGTCTGGCGCGCGCACGCACGTACTAGTAGTCAGATACACCATAACCACCGAGTGAAATATGCATGCAAAAAGTGCAGTGGAAGTACTGCCCATTTGATTTTGTACTTTGTGTCGGCTGTATGCCGGAGCTGCTGTATGGCATCACCAACAGGGCGAGAGCAGCTGCAGCGTATCGATATTTTAGAGGAAAGGAAATTGTAAGCATCAAGTATGAAACCTGTTGAGGTTAGTGCTAGAACATATTCTTTCCAAAGGCTTTGGATTTGAGGTTAGTTTTTCGACGAGCAGGAGACTGAACTTTGAAAGAAAAATCTTCATTGGATACTTCCCCTAAACGTTAGGCTAATTCTTGAAATTGAATTCCTTTGTGATGTCGTATTAAGACCTTTTCTATACATTATGCATGTCGACAGTTGACAGACCTAACCGTTGACGTTGTTAGACTAAAGTTTTGTTATTGCGAACCCAGATAGGCATGTAACGGTTAGTTCTTAACAGTGAAACAAATAATAAGCCCATAATGTTCGTTACACAACAATACTAACGGCATATTTCGGGTTTCAATATTTTCAATATGATTTTACTTCTAGGACTGAAATATAGTCTACCTAACGTTTTGTTCGCAAAACAGAAGACAACATGACATCAGCAGATGTTGAGCAGGTGTTCCAACATTTGAAAGCGTGGTTCTCAAGCAGCGTCTCACAAGACACAAAGATATCATGGAGTGAGTTTACAAGCCAGAATTGGAATCCTATAATTTTGCACATTTTATTTTGTTATAATATAATGCCAATCTGGACTAGGTTCTAGGAATAGAAGGATCTATTTATATGGTTGTGGAATGCCCATTTGTGCAGATGAAGTTCTCATCAAAAATTGTAAATTTATGAATAAAAATGGCTTTTGCTTACATACAACTTCAAAGCAAAAGGTGAAGTTTCCGCATTGTTACTTTCCCTGTAATATCTGTAAATGTGTAAAATACACAGAGGGCCCTAACACTGCAGGTAACTTGACAATTTAGGATTAGACTCTATATTCTAATGTTTATAGACTTATATCACTAACATAGAACAGATCTACAGGGGAGTACAGTGTCTATGGTTCATACAGGTTGAGTGTCTAGATCGACACCCTAACATTTTTCTATAAATTAAAATATCACACAATTTGCCTGAAATTGTAGTTGTACTCACAGTCACACAAACTTATAGATCTGTCTATCTATTGGAAAAATGTGATTTGAAATAGATCTACACGCTTTTTAGATTAACTGCTTCAAACACGTGGGATGTTGTTTTCTCTGCACTCGATGGCGCTGTACTTTGTGAAATCGACACCCCTACCCTCCATTGCCAATACAAAAGAATTGCATTATGATTTTATTACGTAATGTGTAGGCCTAGGTTCTAGATCCATATGGTATCATTGTTTTGCTGTTGCTATTGTTTATTATCATGTTTTTTCCCCCAGTAATTGGATATTTAAATCCCCACTGAACACTGTGCATAGTCTCATGCGTGCATTTTTGTTCTTTATGCGCAATGCTATGAATATAGAGGGGTGCACACATACCACAGGGCCTACATGTGTATTTCACATAATTTTTATGTATCGAGATTTCCATAAATATGGTAGACATGATGTGCTAATATGGAGGGTTTCTTCATGGGTGGGTAGGCAACCTACACTTTTTTTTGTGCATGCAAGGATGTTGCAAAAAAGAATGTGATATGTATAGTAACTAGATTGTCTACAGACTTTTTTCAACTTCCAATACTCATTTTCTCTGTTACACACTTCCAATTTGGTTTTCTCTCTCCCAATATTACAGTTAAACATGGAGGCAGAGAGGTGTCTACTATCAAAGATGCAAACTTTGTTTTCACAGCCAATGCCAACTGCCATGATACTTTGAGGTATAAAGTAAATTGCATCAGAATTTCTCCTCATATGCCAATTTACATTCAAGCTGCCAAGTGACTGTTTTTAACCAGTACTGTTTTTTTCCCTTATTGACATTATATCTGTACCCAGTTGATGAGGGTAAACATAATTGCTTCTTTTCTCTCTCTCTCTCGCTCTCTGTGTCTGAATGAAAAAAAAAAAAAGGCTGTATCATTGAGCATCCATTTTTTTTCCCTTTTTTTAAAGGGAGTTCAAATTATGCATGACAAGTTACAGTTTGTATGTGGGTTGCTTTATGTAAAATAAAAATTAACAGTCAAACGCAAGTGCCAAGGTTGGAGAATTTTTGTTTTTCTGTATCCATTGATACAGTCTAGTTATCCCATTTGAACCAAAGACAAAATTTTGCATTTTACCAAAACAAAAAATAGGTCTTCTGTGAAGATATCAAGATTTAAGAGAAAGTAATAAATATTTCAGAGTGATATGTGAGAATTATCTCCATAATGCTGACAGTAATTTTTTTTTTTCTTTCCACTGCGCAATTTACAGGATATTTGAAAGTGAGGACTTTCTGCTTGGGTTTTTGAGCATCTTCCATGTGAGCTACATTGATGCTTGCCTGGAAATGCAAACTGCCCATGAAGTAGCTGCAGCGAAATTCATAGTGCTGCCTCCTGATATGTCTGCGGGTGAGATGTGACATCAACTTTCTGATTTAACCTTTTAGGCTTTATACAGTATGCCCGGGCACTTACAATGTGTAGCGTAATTGACTGCAAAACTTTTTTCATCAATATTCAGTAATCCCTCCAAACTTGACCTAGCAGTAAATGTACTGGTATGTAGCAAACCCACTCAAGTGTAGCAATATGCCTCAGTCCAACAGGAAGGCTGTGGCAACACAATAGAGACTCTAAATTTAGGACTGTAAATATGAAAAAAAAGTGTGTTCACAGGTTTCTGTGATTTCTGTGGACACATATTTTTCTTTTTCTTTCTTTTTTTCCCCTGAGGGGAAGGAGTTTGGAATGATAGCTGCTGCTGGTACAGTGGACTCCCATTATAGCCAAGTCAACAAACAAATAAACAATAAAAACAGAGTGGACAATGTTGCAGCCTGAATCTTTACTTCTTTGTAACCAGAATTTGTAAATAATTATGTTCCCTACTGAACAGCAGAGTGCACTGCAATATAAAAAGCAGTGATTGCCATGTCTCAATTATAATGTCACAGCACAATTAACCCACCCCCTTCAATTGCTCTCATATTCATGACTGTCTGATGATCTATAGCTAGAGTGTTATTGTTCTGGACCCTCCACATACACTGTAATAAAGCATTTAGGTGATTCTGTGCGATGCTGTTATCTACTGCAGATGTGAATGTTCACCCCATGTATGTACAAAAAGTGTGTACTTGAAATCTGCAATCCTACACCCCTTCCCTGTGGTAATGAGCAGCGGATTTTGATGTCAGAACATTTTTCCTCTATCATTTTGCAAATTCTTGTGTTTGTTTGTGTGTGTGTGTGTGTGTGTGTGTGTGTGTGCATGTGTGTATTTTGATGTGTGATTACCATGCTGTATCAGGAATGATACAATCCCCTTTATCCAAGTCTTTATGAGCACTATGCACATGATAGAGATCACACTTTGTTTCATGTTCCATTTTGCTTACTTTAGACATACAAAGACTTGCATTTGTGGAGTCAAAGACACAGTCTGTCAATTCAGGGCTACCAACATGCAAAGATCAAATGAGAACTACTGACAATGCAGTACAGGGCTGTCAGCTGGGAAAAAGGTATCATATCCTATTTCCTCTAGAATGTGACTGCCACATTCTATTCATATACCTATATATGATGCATCACGCGTAGCGCCACCTCACGTCCACTTGAGGACAGCCGCAGAGAAATGCATGCACTGTATGTACGTCTACAGTCATTCCCATGCCACTGCATGTGATACTATGCATGCATGGTATGCTGTGCTAGCAATATAGCGTGTGCTTCAGTGCAGTGCAGTGCAGTGGCTAGCACGTGCTAGCTCCACCACCAAAATAATTTCCCACTTTTTGGGACCCAGGGTACATCCTTAAAAAAAAAAAAAAAAATTATTCAACAAAATGGCTGATTTCTATTTGGTATCCTGGGATACCATTTACGTCATCATATGTGAACATTCAGCATGATTAGAGTTTGTTATCTCTGAACAAATGCAACTGATGGCAAGTACAAGGTCAGTTGTCAGATCATACACTGTACTTTAAAGGAAAGGCATATTGCCGTCTTTTTGTCAGTGGCCAAAACATGTTCCTTCAGTCTGAAATGTTAAATGGTATTACCTCAAGCTTTTATTATCCCTTGAGGTAACTTGTGGTTAATGCCCATATTTGCACACAACTAGTGGCTAGTATAACACATCTGTATCCATGTGATCTGTATCCATATGGGAATTTATGTTAGAATCACCCTCTGATAGAAAAAAGAACCGACCAACAACAAAACAAAAACAACAATACATTTTTACCTTTTCCATTTCCAATCTGATAAAGCATAATTTTTCTCATAAATGCTTATTTGTTTTCCGGTTCATTTTATATTAGGTATTGCAACAAATCATCAAATAGTGATGTAACAACTGACAGCTTTACAGTGCATTCAACTCAGTCTTGTGTAACACATTAACTTGCATTTAAATTGACAGATTAAAGAGAAAGGGGGCCTATCACTGAAATTGACTGTGAAATGATATCCATTCATTCACCTTCTGTTGTGCAGTATGTATGATGAGAAAATAGGTCAGGCATTTACAGGCATTTGAAAACTGGTCAGTATAGGATTATTACCAGGGTTCCCACAGTCATGGAAAATCCTGGAAAATCCTGGAAAAATTTGTGGTCATGGAAAGTCGGGGAAAAGTCAGGGAATTTGGAAAATTTGTGAAAAGTCATGGAAAAGTCATGGAATTGCATTTACCTCTTGGCTATGGCAGCTTTCCAGTTTGTCGTGTCTCGCAACTCTCATACTCTGTGATCATACTCTGCTATTATAATTGGTTTTCATGATTTCCATTTTTCCCAGTTTTGTGACATCCCAAATTCTACATAACTCCCGGGACATATACTAATGATAATAGATGTACATGTCAGGAGTAAGATAATAGGTGGAACGGATGGCTGTGGGGGGAGGTGGAGGCCATCATAACGTGTCTGATTTTGGAAACCATGCCAGAAAGGAAGTCATGGAAAGCAGCAATTTAGTCATGGAAATGTCATGGAAAAGTCATGGAATTCTGTTTTCAAATTTCTGTGGGAACCCTGATTATGTAATAACAAAAATATCCTTGAACAGTTAATAGATAGGGTAAATAGGGTCCACACTGAGTTTTGCGAAGTAAGTGCTGATGCATCTAAAGCAGAGTCCATTGCAAAGCTTTGCTGTGATGATTGAAGATGACATAGAAATGTGAAAATGTATACTCCATGTACATTTTAAATGCCAAATATATGATAATATTTTTTCATCACTAGGTCAGCCACAGATAAAGATCATTCTTGCGGTCACAGTGAAGCTTTTGTCGGTGGACTGGAAGTGCGGCAGTCAGGTCTGATCATCATCAGCATTCATTCAGCTTCCTCAAACTTCAATTTAGTTGTCAGTGTAAGATGATTGCAAGAGTGCTGGTTGAACGTGTCAGAGGCTGAATAGGATATATTGCACCTTTGTGGATTTTTAAGTTATCTGTGAGTTACAGCGTCAGAATTAGGCAGGCATACCCCAGGAAGCAACCAAGGATAAAATGAGATCTCGCCATAGATTTTTTGGAATGAATTTTTGAACACATGTCTATAATACATATCTCTCAATGTACATTTAGCCAGCTACTGTCCAAAACATAACATGACTTAATTTTGAAATGATTTTACTGGAAAACGGTTACTATTTTCTCTACGTGCTCTCTTCATTACAATATTGAAAGAATGGCAGAAAATGTTTGACCTTCCATACAAACTTATGAGTACTGATAGTAATTTTGGTAAGGTGCAAAATGCAGCATACAGCACTCCTGTTCTTCTGCCTTGAAATTCCTGAGATGATGCAAGAATGTTGTACACCTAAGTTTGTTACCTCCGCCAAGGGAGGAGATTATGTTTTCATTACCGTTGGTTTGTTGGTTTGTTTGTTTGTCTGTGTGCAAAATAACTCAGAAAGTTGTTAATGGGTTTGGATGAAACTTACAGGAAAGGTTGAGAATGACACAAGTAACAGATGATTAAATTTTGGTAGTGATGCGAGAATTTTGGGGGAATTTATGAAGGATTTGAGATATTTTGGCAGATAGGGTCAATGAACTTGGGAGTTAAGGCTGCACGTATTTGAGGTTTGCATGCGCGCACTAAAGAACGTGTTCTAGTTTCTGCCAAGGTGAGGTGCGCTGTGCAGCTGGAAGTTTATGACGTAACAAAAGGCTTCTATATTTGAAAATCGGGCGACTTTCAGCACGCATGCTACAAGTATGTATGGGTGGAAATCACTGATATCTCTATGGGACACCAAGATCAGCAGTGGAAATGAGCTGCATGCTTGGCGGAGGTCTGTGCTCTCAGAGTGCTTCTCTAGTTTGTATTGGGATATTATTGCACATTCGTTTATGTACTGTCATCTAATACACAATGTATGTAAATTATATGTGAATAAGTTCAATGCCTTCTGCTGGAATGAACCCAATTTCTAACTCCAACAGACCACTTTACACCAACACAGGGATTTTCTATCAAAAAGAATGTATTACATCAGGGATCTTTGTGTTCAGGCATATAATATATCTTTTTTTTTTTTTATATCTCTGTGTTCTTGCACTGACAGATATCAATTTCACCATAGATGACTTCGACAGCATACCACATGTCGACTCCTTGCCAAAATGCAAAGGTGAAATTTGTGATTTCATCCCAGGAGTCAATGGCTTTTCTGTGTCCCTGAAGGCTTAGCCCCACTTCAAGTCATGCCAGATAAATGACCAATTTACATTCCTGCCAAGGGACTCCAATCAGGGGCTGGAGGTGAGGCCTACCCATGGCAGAAATAAGGTTTTAGTGTCCTGTAGACACTTCAGTATCAAAGGCACATTACAGAGGTAATGTTATGACTGTGGCCGTGCATATACATGTAATTCATTTGTCATACATTGTACTAATTTTCACAACCTACTCTTAATCATTCCACTGATATTACATTTTTCTTCTAAATTAACCATTGCAAACTACTTAGTATTTTCTTTTATATCCTCTGCATTCTGACCTCGGCATGCAAAAAGTTATGTGTGCCTCGGTGGTCATTAATGTTTATCTTTAATTAAACAAGTATGCTTATCACCAATAAATCTGTGTATAGAATTGACATTCTAAGGCACCACTGCCTTTCATGGAGCCTGAAATCTTGGATCTCATTTCCACTGCCAGTACTACAGCTTTAGAATGTGTTCATGGTGAATCTCTAGCTTTACAAATTCCAAGGACAGAATGGTGAAATTGATGTAGATCCATCAAATACCATGAACAGTGTGCCACACATTAGCACATATGATGGTTGCCCAATGAGTCATAATGTGTGTGCACATTACCACGCAAACGATCTCCAATACACAGACCCAGCAAGCAGCAAAAATGTAGCAGTCTTGTAGGATGGCTCTGCACTCCAATGTCATATCAGGTCACAAGGTGATTATTTGTTGGTTCTCTCACATTCTCATCTCCATCTGTTTCTAACTTATTTGTATACATGTAGTGTAGTTATCTAAATGTTGTTTGTTCAACTCAGCTGAGCATAGGTCTTTCCCTATGTCCAATGTATATGAATGGTAATGTGAAATGGTGTTTGAAAATTTGCTGTTATTAATGTAATGCACAATAATCCAATTCAATTTCATTCAATTCACTTCAATTCAGATAAAATAATTACATGTTACACTGTTACTGTGACTTAATACCAATGAGCTGAAGTTTTCAAATAATCATTTTTTTTTTTTTAACAGAGTGGTCCTTTAATGCCACATGACTGCAGATTACTATCCAACAGAAATTATATCTTAATCTTGAACTTATACATTTACTTGAATTCAATACTGCTGCAACTTGTGACAATAACATAAGTTTGAGTGATAGATCGTCTCCTTGACTTGAGACACAAGTATAATAATATTGGTATGGTTTGGTGCTGATAATGTAAACACTGTCCGCACAGTTGTAACAAGAGATGGCAGTATCAGTATGTTCAGTGAACACTGCTTCAATCAATTTTGCTCTCCAATGATTTTCCATTACTTAAATACAACTATTCTTTATGTTACATGTGATGTTCTTTCATTGTTTCATAATGTGTGATCATGTGTGAATATGACTGTGTGTTTCATTTTAAAGGGAAAGTACAAAATTTATCCTTGAAAATGAATGGGCACTTGATTTCAGTAAATCCATATTTAATGACATAAACATCAAAGTGGGCAACATTTCATATCATGACAATGGTATGATAATATCAACATGATAAATGACACAAGTCTAGAGCACATAATGCTTCATAATGCATTTTAGTCATAAATTTATTTACTTAAGACTTGCTGCTCAGTTCATAAGAGAGAAAGAACCCATCTTGTCATGTTAAAGCATTAATAAATTGGAATAATACATGTTTGTTACTTCAGTTTCTAAAGAAAGAAAGCTGTAACACATGTTTAGGTCTGCACAAGTAACAAGAATCCATCTTAACATATGCTACTACAGTAAAACAACAAATGACATCCAAATTTGGCAGTTAATTTAAGTTCTGTATTAATCGTATCACATGCTTCCTAAGTTTGGATAATAAAAAGAGGAAGCTTGTAACTGCAACCTTATACTGTATCTCTGGTACGAAAGTATTCATGTTACTCATATTTTTCTTTAAGTAGAAAGCTTGCAGCCAACTCCCATAATGATTCCCTTACAATTACATATGAAAGTAATTCCACAGATTTATGTTCAACATTGATTTTTTTTTCTTTCTTTTTTTTATACCTCTGCCACAAAGAGTCACCAGAGGCATTACATTGTATGTTTTTAGGTTGTCCATCCATCCGCCTGTCCGTCGTACCATCCTTCAATCGGCAATTGATTTTGTGTACAGTGCAATTTAAGAACTGTTTGAGGTATCCAAATGAAACTTGGCATATGTATGTATGAGTAGATGAAGCTGTGCCTATCAGCTTTTGGGTGCACGCGTTCAAGGTGAAAGGTCAAGGTCAAATTCATAAAATGTCACTATTCTCCTCAAATCTCTGCAACTGCAGAAGTATTCTTAAAGAACTGGTGTATACATGAATTACCAGGTAAAAATTCTGGAAAGAAAGTTTTGGACTTCGGGGTCAAACATCGAATGAAAATGCTAAAATTTCATTATTTTCTTCATATCTCAGAGAAGGCTCAAGTTATTTCTTGAAACTTAGTATATATGCATGTACAGTTTGACATGGATTCTCTAGAGAGTCTGGAGGTCAAAGGTCACTGGTCAAAGGTCAGGTAAAAATGCTAACATTTTGCTAATGCTGAATAACACTATTTTCTCAATACCTTGAAAATTACTCAATGCATGTATACACTTAAAATAGGTATTTACATGCATTAATCGTGCACACTGATTCTGTATGGAAAGATTTGGGCCATGGGGTCAAAGGTTTAGCGATAATGTTAAAATTGTCACTATTTTCCCCATATTTGAAAATAGCTCAAAGTACTGTCATAAAAATTAGCTATTACCAGTTAGTAATTATTTGAAGACAGTTGTGGGGCCATGGGGTCAAAGGGCAAGGGTCAGAGGTTAAGGGAAAATGCTGAAATTCGTAAATCCTTGCTCTCTGAAACTATTTAGCCATCCAAGTAAAATCCAGTTCAAGGAATGTATAAATACTCAACACATTTTCGGTTGCACCATCAAACTTTCGAACAAGTCATTTCAGGGTTTTTTGGGGGTTTTTTTTTTTTAAGAGTTTCATCTGAAACTGTTGTCTAACTCTGTCAAGATGTACTACAGACCTATTGGGAGAATTATGCGATATGGCGGGGGCATACCAGTCGCAATAGTAACATTTTTTTCCCCCAGATTACAGCAATCTAAAAAGAAGACTTAGTGCCTTTGATAAAGTTTTACACAATAAGCATTTAATCAGATGATGTGATATCAAAATACCTGTATTAAGCTGGTACTCTTGATTACTTACATGCAAGAACATTTTACAAGAGTGAGCAAGGATGCATTTTTCAAATTTCTCTCAAGTATAATATGTCACATAATTCAATAAAATTACATGTAATCACCCATTCAATAAAATTGCCACCATCAATCTTTCCCAACTGATTCCTATTCTGTTATTCACAAACCTATGATACTTTATATTTCATCTTTATTCTTTGTCATACTTTGTCATTTTCTTACTCGTGCTTTATAGAAACATTAAATTAATATATTTAAACAGAGAAAACAAGAGGGCCTCTAAATCAACCGGTAAATAAAACGTTTTAGTTTCCTGCTGCCTGATTGATTATTGTTCTCATGCCTCGTAACCACTCATGATTTCCATGATAAGGTATGATACTCTTCTATTGGCCCTCAAAATTCAGTAAAATTTCACATGTGGCAAAACCGTATAGTCATACCTCAGCTTCGTTTGTATCACAATATGAAATTATTGTTCTTTCAGAAAAATGTCCCTCTTGAAACTGGACTGGGATTAGACTAGATGCATTGATTCAGGCACAAACATACATGACCAACCAGATTTGGATTTGATGAAATTCCCCTCTGTAAAGCCCAATTCATGCATATAACAGGGAAATGACATGTCCAGATCGAGTCCACTGGCTGAGGCAAAATACATTATGTATATAAATATAGGTTATTAATGGAGTGGTTTGACAAATAATTGCTTCTACCACTAAATACACAACAGATGTCTTCATCTTCCCACCTAATTCTTTCCTAGTTGTGCGATCCAAAGCACAGCCTTTTCATAATACATATAACTGAACAGGAGTACCGTAGTTACAGGTAAACTCGGCCTAGCCAGTAAACTCGGCCCCTATAGGACCCATTGAAATGGAGCTGGAATTGATGTTCAAATGCATCATGCTTAAACGTCGTAACCAACTTCGATAATTCATTACCACATAAGCTTGTCAGCTGCGCGCTCATGATCGCTGGTATCCTGCTTGTTGTCATGGTATCTATGTCATTGTCACTGACGCCATTTTCCGCAGTTGCCTGTACATTGCCTTCGTTGATGGTAAGTTAACTCACTAACTTCTTTTAATCTTGCTGGTATTCCGTTAAACGTTTCTGAAACCATGCAATTTGTATATGAGTGGGACCGCACAGCCCTTCCGTCCATCCTCGACAGAAGCTTGCTTCAAAATGGCGAGTTTTGGGCGATTTCACTGCGCATTTGCTGATGCTCGCCTATGAGATGGCGCTGTTGGTAAACTCAGCCCCCCAGAGGTTGAGTGTGCGAGTGTGACTTTCAATGTATGCGTGAATGCTGTGCATGCAATGAGTTGATTTGTACAAATGGTGCTCATGGTGTAGTAAAGCAAAATATTGAAGAGTGTTAATAGATCAGCTGTTGCTGTGTTTACAGTATAATACAGGACACATAGTAATATGGAGAGAAAGACAGATAAAATAATAAGAAGTTTCCAATCTTCGTCATGTATCATAATGAGAGACTTTAATACTACAGTGCACTCCCGTTATAACGAAATGCTTGGGACCGGCAGTTTTTTTCGTTATAATGAAATTTCGTTATAACCGAACAAATACAATATATAACGAAAACAAGGAACCAAGTATATATATCGTATTATGTTTGCTGAATACTCGTCATACACTGCAAAGCTATGTGAAATGTGATGGGATAACTGTATTACAATAATAAACGCAAGTTCCCCTCAGAAACTGTGCGTGACACAAGGAGTGAACACACAGTGTTGTGAAGCGTTCACCCATGCAGAGACGCTATAAATGCTTGTTCCGCTACGTATTTTCGAAAGCGATCCGCATTTCGTTATAACGGAGCACATCTCTAGTTTTGCTTTTCTTTGTCTGTGGCGCTCGGAAAAGACTTCATTATAATGGAAATTTCGCTATAACCGTGTTCGTTATAAGCGAATTTTGTACCATAGACTTTAATGGTGATAATTTTGGGACCAGAAGATTTACTTCGTTATAACGAAATTTCGTTATAACCGTGTTCGTTGTAACGGGAGTGCACTGTATCTCTACTGGGGGTAGGTGCCCCTTCCATTTTCATGAGTGCAATTTTTTGTTATTAATGGTCAGTACTTTCTAACTGTGTTTTTATAATTTCGAATGGAATAACCGATGATACATTAGATCAACTAGCTCATTAGTTAATTAGGGTAGGGTTGGACTATGGCCCCATTACATTAAAGTTAAGTTTGAACGCATTTCTTTAAAAATTCAATCACAACTTAATTACAAACCAATCGGAATCAGGCATTTAGAAATTACTGTCTTATTTTGTGACTTGCATTTGAATCTAGATGCCACCGGGATTAGGCCTAGGCCTAATTTTTAATTATCAAAGTTTTTATTCTCCACTGAGTTTGTGTATTGTCTTTTCCTGTCTAAATATATTTCAGACCCCCCCCCCCCCCGACACACACTCAAACATGCAGGCGCCTTATTTCTTCCATGATAGCAAACAACATTGTGAACCTCTTTCTACACTCCTACCACGTCTATCACATCAGCCATACAATACTTGACTAAAAGAACGTTATGTGAAAACTGGCTAACGTTGAACCCCCGAATCAGTATAGGGTGTGTGTGTGTAAGTGGGTGTTTATGCCTGCTCTTTCCCTTTAAAGCACCCCTTTCCCCACCCGGATGTCAAGACTATAATTATATCCCTTCTCATGTGATCTCAGCACAGACACAACCCGCCTCCTAATCTGAATTACAATACAATGTACTTTAAATGAGAGATTTGTGTGTGTGTCTGTGTGTGGGTGTGTGTGTTTAGCATGAAATCTCAGAAATCAGTTAATGCAGTACATCATGAAATAGGAAGCGAAAAGGAAAAGTTCTCTAGACATTATAATGCTTCTTGATGATAAGCCGTAAGAATAGCACAATTCTAATCCTGAATGAGCTTTCAGGACGAACAGGAATTCCTCCCCCCCCCCAAAAAAAAAAAAAAAAAAAAAAAAAATCCTGTCATTTCATTTTAATTCATTATGTATGAAGTACTGAGAGAAATCTTACATTATGAACTATCCCAGGAGCCCAAAGAGAGAAAATGCATACGCCACATTATAAAAAACAAACTATCCCAGTGAGAAGTCAAATACATCCCTTTTTCATGATTTCAGGTTCTAACGTGGCGCAAAACCATTTGAGTAATTCCTTTGTTTAAAATTACATGCCAGTTCCTTTGTTTAACTTGTATGCAGACTTACCGGTACTAACTTCATTAGACTTCTTTTTTGAAATTTTTTAAAGAGAGGTTTATCATCTGTTAATAGTAGCAGTTGCAGTAGTAGTAGTAGCAGGCCTAATGTTATTTTTGCTTTACTATTATTATATCATTACTATTATTACTGTTATTATTTGAATTACTTTCATAGTTTTGCTGCAAGGTCGAGGCGGAACTTCAAATCCTGGAGTCGGGAATCCACGGATGCAGATGCAGTGCTCTGCAGGATTCGACTGGGGGAACTAAGTCTGAGAGTTGCAGCAAGGATTATGACCTCCCCCAATCCACCTTGCAGGATAAATACCATGGACAGACTCCTGTCTACAGCAAACAGGACCGAGCCCAATACTCACTACAGAAGAGGAGAATATAACCTAGTAAAGTGGATTATCAAGATGGCAAGAGTAGGGCTATGTCAGGACAAGAAGAATGTCTTGGATGTAAGATAGACCGAGGTTTGTTGTATTTGTTTTTATTAAAAAGCAAATAAAGCAAACAAACAAAGGACATACATTAAAACATAGATCATTTTATTTTATTACAAAAATTATATTATGGTATACGTGGCCCCCCCCCCCCACTAAAATTTTTAAGTAGTTATCTTAAAGATCGTCAACAGTTAACTGTGCTTAATGGAAATGAATCTGATATCAGAACAATTAATTGTGGTGTGCCACAAGGATCGCTTTTAGGCCCTCTTCTTTTTCTAATATATATAAATGATTTACCTTTGTCAACTCAACATTTAAGTTATGTTTTATTTGCTGATGATACCAGTGTATTTTGTAAAGGCTCAGATCTAAGTAAACTGTTGATATTGTTAATAGACAATTGCATAATATTAGTGATTGGATGGAAGCCAATAAGTTGATTTTGAATATAGCTAAAACACATTATATTTTATTTGGTATGCGAATTATAACAGACCACAATTTGCAATTGTATTTTAAGAATATGAAAATAGATAGAGTTGTAAGTATAAAGTTTTTAGGAGTAATTATAGATGAAAGATTATCTTGGAATTATCATATTGATTATATAGCTAGTATTATATCAAGAAACATAGGGGTTTTGTATAAATTACAGTATCTTCCTAGGAATGGCCTTAAAATGTTATATCATGCTTTGATTTCACCACATATTAATTACTGCAATATTGTATGGGGTTTCACTTTTAATAAGAATATTGATCGCATACATAAATTACAAAAACGGGGAATATGTTTAATAACCAAATTAACTTATGCTTTTCCCAGTTTACCTCTGTTTTTAGAAACACAGATATTACCTATTCGAGATTTGATTTCATTAGAGTCTGCAATATTCATGTATAAACTTAATAATAGCCTTCTTCCTGATGTATTCCATGATTATTTTACCCTGAATAGTTCAATTCATGATTATAATACCAGAAATGCTCAGAATATCCATCTCCCATTACATCGCACATCATGTACGCAGTCATCAATATTTTATAAAGGTACTATTTTATGGAATAATTTGAATATAGTTTTCAGGATCAGTAAGACTGTAAGACAATTTAAAAGATTATATAAACAACATCTTTTTGATGCAATCAAGCTACAAGTTAATGAATAGTTAAATATGGAGTTTTCTTCTTTTCTATCATATCTACACGTACATGCATCCGGGTTTTTTTCTTATTGATTTCAAATTGTGAATCTTATCGCATTTTGTATTTATGTTTGTTTCAACTCAATTATACATGATTACAAATGATTACACATATTTACATCATGATATTTCTTAAGGGATCATTTTCAATATGCCGCTTCTCGATGATTCCGCCACTATCATTATTTGACACCATGTATTTTTGTTTGTTTGTTTGTCTGTTTGTTTTTAATGCAATGTTTGTAAATCAATTATGAAAGTGGAAATAAATGAAAAATGAAAATGAAAACATGCATAGGCCTACTAATTTGAATCACAAATCCCGTTTCAAACTGGACATTTTCCTTTTCTAATAATCTCTGTGGTATAACTCAATAAGCAAGCCTGAGTAAGGAGTAACGAATAATAATCAAGAAATCCATACATAGTTATCAATTTTAGTGTATTCAAAGGGGGTGGGGACATGATTTTTTTTTTCCCGAAACTTTTGTCGGTACACTTAAGCATCGTCAAGTGGTCAAAAGTACCGACAAAATAAACCAACACAATTTATGAAAAAAATCATATTTTTCCCACTCGCTCGCAAAAGCAACACTATCTCGATATCAGGTGTTTGCCTGTAACCACACCTGATCCCTTATGAACTTCGTAACGTATATGATATGTGAAATACCTGCCTTTTGATGCCATATACAATGTGTAAGTTTGGAAACATATAAGTCTACCAAGAAAAGTCAGTTCACAATAAGCAGATTATAAATAGTGATGGTTGCTGTTTCAAAACGTAAATGAAATATTACAGTACCTCTAATTCCATATAAGTTTTAATCATTCACCACATAAAGAAAGCAAAAGATTCTTGGAATGCCTAAATCTAATTATCTGACACCTCTAATTATTATAGTTATCAGACTGTACAAATTTTAAATGAAATTGTTGCATAACTTTTTACACGCATGTTGTGTATACATCACAATTACATGTAACACAATGGTGTATATTCATGTCATGTCAAAACGACTGGTTACAAGACTAGTGTGCAAATAAACCAGACACACACATGTGAACTGCAGACAACATGTGTCATGTCTTCTTTAATGTCTACCCTATAGACATTACAAATTGGCGACGAGGATGGGATCGCCGTCTGTTGAGAAAAGTGCCAGAACTTCAGGGGACTTTAGAAGTTCCAGATAAGCTGAAAACTGGAAACAATGGAACAAAAGTGCCTGCAGAAGGGGATCTTTTAGAACTGGTGGCATACAGCTTTGCAGTAACAATGTGTGTAGTTACCTGTGCAACATCGATCCCATTCAGCTGATTCAGCATGGTTGCATGTGCTGTGTGTGACTGAATCCTGATCCTGCTTACCGCACCACGCACCAGCATTGAGTAGCAAAATGGTGACCCCCCATTATCGGCAGACTAGGCCAGTTTGACAGGGCAAGAAGCCGTTCACATCCTACATTGAGCGGATGGACATGTTCTTCATCGCCAACAACAGAGTAGAAACCGGTAGTCCTACTACAGATCCGGCAGTTTCAAACAGGAAAAAGGCGATCCTGCTAACAGAAATTGGACCGGAGCATTATGGTACCCTCACCAATCTTTTGGCGCCAGTTAAGCCTAAAGATGCGCCATTTGAGACGATCATCTCCCGACTCCAAGAACATTTTAACCCCAAGCCACTGGAAATTGCAGGAAGTTTCAAGTTTGGCACCCGCAAACAAAAACAAGGTGAGACTGTGTCAGATTTCATAGTTGCATTGAAGAATTTGTCACTGCACTGTAACTTCGGAGAGTTTCTCGAGCGAGCGCTTCGGGATCGTTTTGTTTGTGGACTCTTGGATGAATGTATTCAGTCAAGGCTTCTCAGCACGCCTAAGCTATCGTTTGGGGAGGCGTGTAAGGTAGCTTTATCGATGGAGATGGAATCGATCCAGACAAAGGAGCTGCATCCAGTTGCAGCTGTACATCATGCTCAATCTTCACATTCCAGTTTCAAACTGAAGAAAGCTAGCAACAAGGGAAGCGTCAAGACTGAACAGAGTTGTTACAGGTGTAAGGGAAATCATCCAGCGAGTATGTGTTCTTTTAAGACTGCTAAGTGTTACAACTGCCAGAAAGTTGGACACATTGCATCAGCGTGTCGACAGCCGAAACAGCAAAAGCCTGGTAAGCAACAGCGTAAAGGTGCTGTGCATGGTCTTGAAGCCAGCAATGCCAGCCTAAGTGCCGAGTCGGGTATGTACTGTGTTTATGCTGCGACTGAAACACCTCGATTTCATACTACCATGTCGTTGAATGGTAAACCGATTGAAATGCAGATCGACACTGCCGCTGACCGGTCCATTATGAGTGTAGAACTGTACCAAGCGCAGTTCAGTCATGTTCCTCTCACAACGTGTGTAACTGAGTTATGGACATACTCTGGTGAACTCCTCGAGATTTGTGGGCAAATGAAATGTCATGTTCAGTACAAGGGGTCATCCATCAATCTGCCAATTATCGTGAACTACACAAACATGCCGACACTGATGGGTCGTGATTGGCTTGCTGAGCTACAGCTGGATTGGAACAGCGTGTTTCACACCACATCTCCATCAAACGATGTGCTGCAGCGATTCAGTGCTTTATTTGAGGACAGCTATGAGGGCATCGTCGGTGAGGAGGCACATATTCGTGTCCGCCAAGATGCGCAACCTGTGTACTGCAAGGCCAGACCAGTTCCGTATGCACTTAGAAGCAAGGTTGAAGCAGAAATCAAGAAACTGGAGGAAAACGGTGTTCTTGTGAAAACTGATCACAGTGACTGGGCGACTCCAGTTGTTGTGCCCAAAGCAGATGGTTCTGTGCGACTGTGTGGTGACTATAAAGTGACAATCAATCAAGCGGTGGACGATGAGCAAAATCCACTTCCCACGTCACAAGACTTGTATGCTCAGCTAGCGGGATGTACAGTCTTTTCAAAATTGGTTTTGTCACACGCGTACGCTCAGCTAAATGTCAGTCGTGAAAGTCAGAAATATCTCATGATTAACACGCATATGGGGCTATACTCGTACACCAAGCTCCCGTATGGTGTAAAGTCATCGCCTAAGATTTTCCAAGCAACAATGGACAAGATACTGCAGGGCATTTCTCATTGTTTGTGCAATCAGGATGACGTCTTGATTGCCACGGCGACACCAGAGGAGCACAAGGAGGTGCTTAGTGTGGTGCTGAAGAGACTGGATGAGCATAACATCAAGCTGAAACATACGAAATGCTCATTTATGTGCCCGGAAGTAGTGTACTTGGGTCTCCGTGTCAGTGCTGAGGGTTTGCGAGGAAGAGTGGGTTACAGAGTTCTGGCTGGGAAGGGGCAGAAGGTGGTGCATGAACTGAAAAAATTCTGACAAGACTCGGATAACTGTAATGGCAACAGTATCCGCCACTGGCGAGTTCCTACCCCCGATTAACATGTGGAGCTAGTCAGTGGTGCAGGACGTGTGCTGGTAGCGCTCTTGTTAATCTGGTCAACAAACAACTTTCCTGGAATCAGCTGATAAAGAAAATACACAACCTACAAGAGTTTGGAGCTTGGAATCCTCTGGAGGTGTCACTTTTCATTTCAGAACAACATTGAGTAAGTTATCACTTTTATCATACTTTTGTTTGGGTTGTGATCGTTGGACTCTGGAAAGATTCCTTTCATGCCATAGCAACTTGTTTTTATCAAGTCCTGGCAACAGGCGACTGCGCTCTGGAAACTTGCACAACGCGCACTTATCCATCCAGCTGCAACGCAAACCACCATTGTGACGTCATCTGGGTTAAAGAACTTTGAACTTTGGAAAGGACAACACCATGACGCTGCTTTTTATAACCTTACGATAGTAACAGGCGTATATGTTAGAAACACTCGCAACCAGTGCATAACCAGTCAACAAAATTCATTGTGACGTCACCACTTACAGTCAATGCAGCTTTCAGTATAACACGCTAGCGGAACTTACTCATATGATCTACGCACTGTCTTTATGACGTCATCAAGCAATTCATCATCACATGCAGGTTGAAGCTCTATACATGGCACCTACACCCGACTCTCACATGTGGTCCCTACGAATAGCTGTTTGCATGCAAGAGTAACCATGTGAGAGATACCGATGAGTCTCAAACTCTTGCATGAAATAGGGTTTGTCTACCTAAGCATGCAAAGACTGGATCCGGCGAACCACGTGGAGGAAACCACCACATTGGTTCAACGGGCGGGAAGGTGGATACAGCAAAGCGTTGTGGAGGGCATAGTAAGACACGTAAGACACCGATGGCCATCCACTGCATCCTGACTTATCTCCAGCCGTCTTGATTAAGTCTTGCCACTGGATATAGATGGGCCAGGACGAGAGAGTGAGGCTGATGACCCTGCGCAACTCTTCCTCACTTTAATCCAATTCACGTGCAGGTCACAACTTCCCTCATTTCACTCATGGAATGTAGTGTTACTAGAAGTTGTGGTCGTCTTCGCCAGCGAAGGACGAACATCATCATCACCTCTGATGATTGTCTTGCCAGGCCAGCGAGCAGGGAGAGATGGAAATCCAATGGCAGGAGCACCAGAAGGAGCATTCTTTGCCCGTACCAAGAGTGGATGGATCGACTCTGCTGCCTTTTTCAGCTACATTGCCGTCTTCCACCCATTCGTGGTACAAAGAAGAGTGCCACTGCCCATCTCCCTCCGCATGCCACACAAATCTTGCAGCCATGCGACGTGTCAGTCTTCCGTGCCCTGAAGTGTGTGTGGTGTGATGCCGAGCGGCAATACAGGTTCGAACATCCAGTACTCCGTCACAAAGACGTTTGCGTCGGTGAAGAAGACGGCGATTCCGAGAAACAGGTTTAGGGCAGACGGCATCTATCCCTTCTCTAAGACCTTCAACACAGCCCATGTCTAGCCGTCTTCTATCTATCACTTTGGGCCCCGACAACCCAAACTTGTGAAGATGGCCCTTCCGTATCTGCGACGTATACTTCATCTCATCTTCGTCCACCTTCTCCTCATTCTTCTGGACAGCACAGTGATGGACCGTCGATGGAGACTCCCCTAGAGATTCCCTTCATTCCATCCTCCATTGACGAGTACATCTCTTTTCCCAGGGTTGAGGTAAGAAGGAAGCACAAAAGTGAACAGCTTCCAGAGGTAATTTCTGGAGAGGAGTTCCTTCGATTTGTGACAGAAAAGAAACAAAAAAAAGAAGAGGAAACCAGGAGAAAACAAGAGGAAAGAAGACAGGGAGGAAAAGAGAAGACTGAAAGAACAAGTGAAATAAGGAGGAAGGGAAGAGGAAGGACAGTATCGGAGGAAAGAGAAAAATCCAAGAGTAGAAAGGACGCCGACTCTGAGTGCCCCAATTGCACCTCTGACCCCCTTGACCATGTAGACTGGGTAAGGTGTGATGAATATGAAAGGTGGTGGCATCAAGCTTGCACGTACTTGTGTAATTTCTCTCTAGACCAGGTGAAGGACATGCCGTTCACATGTTGAAACAGCCATAAGTGAATATTTTGGTCTGCGCTAACTCACATTTTAGGACTATTTGGAAGCACTAATGCTGGGTTTTTGTTTCATCTGCAAATGGTAAATTATGCCTTTTAGTTAGACGACATGCGTTTTAGCTCTAATAGGTTACATGCGTGGAAGCCAGTCTTGAACTACATGTACATTTGAATATTGTTGAAAGAAAAAAACAGACGTGATGTTCTCCATGCATCTCAAATGAGGTAAAATGAGAATCATGATTGCATATAATTCGGTGGATTCCAAATACGGTGCGCCACCTATCGGTTGTAGCGGACAGGCCGATTTTCAACTTTGGGGTCGACATCGCGCTATGCAGCTAAAGCTACGCTGCAGCGCAGCAGACAGTAGCTGCATGCGCAATGCACTGTTTACTGTACAATAACTGTACTGGCCTAGCGCCTGGCGATCGGTATACGCGGTAACTAGAGGTAGACGTCTACGGCGTTACGGTTGCGTCGCCACAAAGCACAGCGGACAAAAAAATGGCAGACCCTCCAAACCCAAGGCCCAAGGCGAAAATGGCAGACCCCCGAAGACCTAGCTGTCTTCGGGCAAATGCCAGTCGACGAACTGAAGAAATACCTGAATGATCGTGGCATACCAACCCGAGGAAAAACAAAGGACAAACTTGTTCAGCTGTCGGAGAAATGTGGGGATAAATATGTTCTTGAACCGTGTGGACCACGCAGAATTGGAAAAGAAACGAAGGTGTGTACCATCAGCGGATGGGACTGAAGTGAACTTGTACGATAGGCCAGTAAGATGGACTAGGGATCTGAGTACTATGCCTGATCTGTCGCTTGGATATGTGTTTGCCTACCTTATCAAACAGTGTGATTGGACCCCAGAAAGGCTAGCAAGCTTCAAAAAAGATGATGGCTACCTTATGTTTAAGGACAATCACGTTGAAGATGTCCATATGGGACACATCCAGAACCACCCAGACCACATTTACATCAAGGCAACTGTGAAGCCTGAGCAGCGTCAAATGGCAGAACGGTACGCTACATGGGTACTACTCGCAACAGACGCTTTAGTCCATTCTGCTGGCTGTGGATGTGTTGCAGCGTAAGTTTGCTTTTTCTGTGATTTGTTGATTTTGTCATCTGTTACTCATGTTAGGGCCTAACTATCTATCTCTCGATCTTGCAATCGATATCCGGCCGGCCCAGCCCGGGCGCCCGCCCGCCCAACGCGGCCGGCTGAGCTGAGCTGCGCTGCTGCATGTGCATATAATGCGAGTAATTTTGATGTCGACTTTTTCCCATAAGGCATTGCGGATCTCGGCCTGTCCGCTACAACTGATAGGTGGCGCACCGTATATGGAATCCACCGAATTATCCATGAATATTTAGGATTATTCATTATCTAGCTACCTTCTGCAAAGCATTAAAGCCGACACTTAATGCCTCATCAGTGATGTACTGAATGTATGATTATAAAATGAATTTGAAATACTAGCTCATGTTTTACATGCAACAAGTCAGACAGCTTAACGTAATAATCATGATGTAGATTCAAGTGTAACATTTAAATCTGAAATGTTATGTCAAGATATTGCTAAAAAGAAGATGAATATAATAAAAGTGCATTCAAAGCACTCAGAGATATGAATACATGTCAAGTAAATTATATGTGTAATTTGTTTTGCTTTGAAATACATATACAGGTGAGGAGTGCATGAATGTACTCCTGGAGGAGTGCATGTTTGTTGATGAATATTGAACTTGGGCTGCATTATGAGGCATGAAAATCAACATGTTGTTTTCATGTGAGACTTTGCATACACAGTATTGAATGATCATTTTAAAAACAAGGTTTAATATAAAAAAAATGAGCAACATGTCCAACATTCAGTTTCTGATGAAAACTGGAAAATTAATTTCTGAATGGACACAGGTACCTTCACATACATTAGTAATCAACTGCGGCAGGCTTTCGCGGAGGAAGAAAAAAGAGCCAGCAGAAATCGGGAGAACGCATTCTGTTGAAAAACAGCTAGCAATAACGTTGTGGGGGCTTACTATAAATACCGAATTCTGCATGATTAGGCATCTTTTTGGATTCAGTAAATCTGCGTGTGAAGTCACTCACAAAATGAGTAGCATTATCATTGATGTTTCCGAAAAACGAGCATCTTCGTGAGGTTGTCGATGGTTTTGAGCAAAAGTACAGGTTCCCCCAGTGTGGAGGTGCCATCAATGGGACACACATCCCAATAATCGCCCCGCCGGAATTCCATCCAACTATTACAACAGGAAAGGTTGGCACAGTGTTGTGCTACAGGCCATTTGCAACAATTCTTACAGGTGTGTTTGTTCTTGCATACAATTTTGCGTAAACATTTTTTATTTTCAATTACCCAATCATAAATGAAGGACTATCATTTACATCCATCATCAGTGTCTTCATTATATTGTGTTAAATGTATTCTACCATTTATACTATAAATGTTTAATCTCTCTTTTACTTTCCATGTACTGTATCCTCCCTCTCTCTCCCTCTGTAGAGCTATATGTGTGGTATTAGAATGATTGTATTTTTCTCGATTTAATTCTCTCTACTACAGTGGACTCCCGTTATAACAAAGTCCTTGGAACCCGCAGTTTTCTTTCGTTATATTGAAATTTAGTTATAACCGAACAAATAAACAATAAAAATACATAGAGTGGACAATGTTGCAGCCTGAATTTTTACTTCATTGTAACCGGAATTTCGTTATAACCGTGTCTGTTATAATGGGAGCACACTGTAATCCCATGGTCAGTAATGTTCAATCTTTCCCTTCCTCTCCATATACTCTTTCCTCTCCCCATCTATTTCTCTCTCTAGACATATATGTGTGCTAGTAGTACACATACTGTACTTCTGTACTGTAGTAGAATTCTTATATTTCTCTGGGTATACGTTTTCACTGCCTACCCGAAGAAACACTCTTATCTTCCTATCTGATTGCCTATGGAAATATACCTATCTGTTTGTACAGAACACTTCATTATACTGGAATGAAACACAGGCCCATTATTTTACTCAACTAGCACCAGAATAAGGATCAAGAGAACATTTTGAAATATATGTTGGGGAAAATGTTGAGAAACGGTCAAGTGACACAACCATTTTCATACATAGGTAAACCTCAAAATAGTGCTAAAAATTGATGAAAATCAGAATAAACAACAGCATTAGCAATAGTAACCTTTCTATTCATGAAAAAATCGATATTGTTGATAATAATGACCATAGTAATAATGATAACAAAAATATATATTACAGTAGAACAAGCAGACAAAAATCTCACATTGATGCACGCTTCGCTTTAATCTCATGTTGTATGCCCAAACACAAAGAACAAACCATGATCACAACATACAAATTGCATAGCGCCAGCTTGTGGCCGAGTTTAGCCGTATGAGCTTCTTATTCCTTTCTACGGCACGCTTTCGGCACAACGCGTATAGCAGCGGGATGATCGCTTCGCCACAGTACACACCTGGCCTATCACAATTGCCACAGTTTTCCCTAGTTCACGAGAGGTATAACGATCAACAATTTTGTAAATCAGTAGCATAGCTACATATTTTATCTTAAGGGGCCGAGTTTACCCATAACTACGGTGATACCATGAGTTTGTTTATCAGTCATAATGTCAAAGTTAAAAAAAAAAAATATCTGGATGAGAACTTTCTATCGGGTGGGCTCCATGCTCTATCATCACCTAGACTCCAAATGATGCAGCTTCCACTTTTGGTCTTCTGTCAGCTTAGGTGGTACCAAGACAGCCAGCTCTTCCTTGCTGAAGGTTCTCTGTGGACCGCCTAGGTTTGCCATACTCGCCACAATGCTGTTGGTAGTGGCATGGGGCCCAAACATCTGTAGAGTGATGAATGATCAGTGATTACAACTGGTGACAACTTGGGTTTTAAACATTTAGAATTAAAGGGGGAACTCAGCTCCACATATCTTCTCACTTTAATGAATAGAGTTGCCAAAACTAAGAAAGTTTCATTGAAATCAGACTTTTTTTAGAGGGGGGGGGGGTTCTAAATGGCTAGTTTTTTTTTTATTATATGCAGAGTTTGAAAAATTCAGGCTGCAACAATATCTGCACTACGTTTTTTGTTTCACAAATGTGACCGCCCAGCTCAAAGCCCACAAAAAGTAGGCCAAAATGAATTTCCACTTTTTACATTGTTTAAAATAGCTCTGAATTCTAATCTGCGACTTTTTGTGGGTTTTGAGCTGGGTGGTCACGTATGGTTCCTTCTGCCCACCTGTGATGAGGCTTGGTCATTCAGCGGCTTGGTTGGCCAGATCTCTTCCAGGGAGGACATGAACAGACCGAGCAGACTCTGGAAGTCATCCTGTAGAACCCTCGCCTCAGCCTCGGAGTCGAAGCGTACCAACATCTTCAAGAGGAGGCTTATTTCATCTGCCAGAACAGAGAAATTACATGATCAACATCCAGAAAAGTTATCAACTGGAAATGAGGAAGACATACATTGAGTCACAAAGAACTGACTTCTTCAGGAGCTGATCTGGATGATGACATTAATCTGGCAACTCTTGGTGGAATGACAATTGTCATGGTAATGACAAAAATCCAGCTTCCTGATGGGCTGTTGCTATGGGAAGTTGCCATTCCAGCAACAGCTGTCATCCTAACATCTAATATGAATTGGGGCTCTGGTCTGCTGGCCTGCTTTCTAATTTTGACTTGGATCATTGTAAGCCCTTTGTGTTTAACGATGGGTGAGATGAATACTAGGGTGCATTTGAGCCCTCTAAAGCGAACCAAAGTGAACTGAGCCAAAGTGTACCATATTGAACCGTGCCAGATTTGGAGCTTTCAAGCGCTCTGTGGAGAAAGTGTACCTCATGAGTTATTTTTAGCCTCAAGCCAGAGGGGGCCACAAGCTGTGTAGCAACAGGGTCAATGATCTGCGCACTGTATTATGAAAACAGTGTAAACAAGTGTGAACTATACAAACGCGTCATCACTTTCACTGAACATCAAACAATTACAGGGAAACATCAAAATAGATTTACAACCAATTAATTTCATTACAAGTTCTGAAGTCATTTCATAGCTTTCAGACAGAGATGGATCAAAGCTCTCTCCATCACCATCTCAATAAGTTCATCAAGCTGCAAGCTTGAAGATGGCACAAATTTCTACGAAAATTGATGCAGCTTCGACGACTTCTTTGCCTTTGGTGTGGACTTACATTTCGAGAGCGGACATTGTGTCCAACACTGTGGATAGGGGGTTTCTGGGACATTGTCCACCATTCATTTTCTGATGAAAACTGGAAAATTAATTTCTGAATGGACACAGGTACCTTCACATACATTAGTAATCAACTGCGGCAGGCTCTCGCGGAAGAAAAAAGAGCCAGCAGAAATCGGGAGAACGCATTCTGTTGAAAAATGGCTAGCAATAACGTTGTGGGGGCTTACTGCAAATACTGAGTTCCGCATGAGTAGGCATCTTTTTGGATTTGATACATCTGTGTTTGAAGTCACTCACAAAATGTGCAACATTATGGTTGACATTTCCAAAAAACAAGCATCTGCGTGAAGTTGTCAATGATTTTGAGCGAAAGCACAGGTTTCTCCCAATGTGGAGGTGCCATCAATGGGACACACATCCTAATATTCGCCCCGCTGGAATATCCATCCGACTATCACAATAGGAAAGGTTGGCACATGCAGTGTTATGCTACAGGAAAGGGTGGCACATGCAGTGTTATGCTACAGGCCATTTGCGACGATTCTTTACAGGTGTGTCTGTTCTTGCATACAATTTTACGTTAACATTTTTTATTTTCAATTTCCCAATCATCCAATGAATGACTACCATTTCTACTATAAATGTTCAATCTCACTTTTCCTCTCCATATACTTGTTTCCACTCTCCCTCTCTAGACCTACATGTATATGTCTGGTAGGTAGTAGAATGCTTATATTTCTCTCGATTTATCTGTCTCTACTAATCCCATAATCGGTAATGTTCAATCTTTCCCTTCCTCTCCATATACTCTTTCCTCTTCCCCTCTCTATAGACATACTGTATATGTGTGCTAGTAGTACGTGTACTGTAGTAGATGTATTTCTCTGGGTATACGTTTTCACTGCCTACCCCAAAAAACACTCTTATCTTCCTATCTGATTCTGTACTGAGCACTTTATACTGGAATGAAATACAGACTTATTATTTTCTTACATGAAAATTTGTGCATTCTTCAGATTTACAGACCTGAAATTCAGATGGCCTGGGAAGGTACATGATGCCAGGATTTTGGTGGATTCTGCCATCTTTCATCTTGGACAAAGAGGGAGGCTTTTTCCCCATGTGAGTTTGTGTAAATACACAATGTGCTTCATTTGGCAATCATAACTTATTTCTTTTTTTAGATGTCTTTTTTTTTTTTTTACTGAATACTTGTATATCAAAATGAAACTGATATTTTTTTAATGTTGTGTTTACATCAGTACACTGACTTAAACTATCAGTGATCATAATTAGAAATTCAATGTTGACTTTAGTAGACCCATACTTACAGACTGCTCAGGAACAATTTGTAATAATTCTTAAAATTTGTTGTCATTGTTCAAATACGCATCCACGGAAAACAAACTTTTAAGAGTGGGAGTACACTCTTAAAAGATTTTTTTTTTTCCCCATCTTATTTATGTGTAGACTACAAGGATGCTGGCTGGGATGGATGTATCAATCATGATTCTGGGAGATCCAGCTTACCCACTCCTGTCATGGCAACTGAAGGGGTACCCAAACAATGGGCAACTAACACAGTAGCAGCAAACAAGGTTCAACATGCCACTAAGCAGCGCACAAATGGTCATCGAAGGCGCTTTCAGTCGGCTAAAGGGAAGCTGGAGGTGCCTGCTGAAGAGGAAAGACACAAGTCTGCCAAAGCTTTCGAACATTGTCCTCACATGTTGCATTTCGCGTAACATTTGTGAGACCATGCAAGATGCGCCACTGGGAGAATGGATTGACCTAGTTTGACATGAGAACATCTACCAAAGAATGGCCATGAGCAGCAGGATGTGACAACTGCATGATATCTGTGATGCTTTTGTAACCCCACTCAACATGTAACATTTGAGCATACCGTACTAGTACACATCTATCCACAATAGCAGCAGAGAATGCACCATTTTTTTTTTTATTTCAGATTAAGTTTTAATTGAACAAAAGCACTCTGACCACAATAACAATGGCCCATATGAACAATGGATGTTTGCTTGTCTACATGACAAAAGTTAGAATACATGTATGAACATAGCTTGGAACAACACATGTATGAACAAACAAAATAATTAGAATGTAATCTTAAATGCCTGTGGTAAGATCTCTTGGCTAACTTTTACTGCTAAAATGCTGTGCAACTTTCTTTATGTTGTCAATGAGAAAAATTTCAACACTACATCTGATTTATCATGTTAAATGCTCATTTTCTGTACAGGCTCCTGAATGCAAATAACAGTAAAGATAAACACATATTAAAACACCTGTTATCATTTAAGGAAAAAGCACTGATGTATTTAATATACACTGTCTCATATTGAGTCTGTGCACTTATCAATGCTCTCCAATAAAAAGAAGAGATAAAAACGTGTATAACAGTATGTTATACTATTTCTGAAAATAATTAACTTTTTGATTTCTTATACCATTTTCAGAAGAAATACCATTACACCTGTCACATCTGATGTTGAATTTATTCCTATATACATTTCAGAAGCAAGAAGCTTTTGATTTGCTTTTTAAAATAACTATGTTATGTGTGGAAATCATTCAAAAATCATTCAAAAATGTAAAGAAATCTGACATTATCACCTGAAGTCCAATTGGAAGCAATTTATCTATTTTGTATTGTTTGTTTTTGCTGGTGATAAACATATAACAAGATACAGTATCTGCTAATTCAAACACATTTCTGGGATCACAATTACTTTGCTATACCTATGTTACATTTCATATTGTACAATGTGTATTACAATGAATATTAAGAACACTGATAGATCTGCCATCATAAAATTATTTTCTGGTATATACATGCTTGTATCAGCTTAGGAATATACTACCAGATGCTACAATAAAACAGAAAAATGCAATTCAAAATCTCTATTAAAAAAATATCTGAAAATGTGGCAATGTTGTGACATATTTCTTTTTTTCAAAGATTCACGTACTAAAATATTAAATGTTCTTTCTCCTACAGTAATGTCACACCAAGGACACTCAAATTAATTTTGCACAACTATGAAAGATGATTAAACAGTATTTGTGTGATCCTACAGTATATTGTATTGTTAAAAATGTATACTTCTAAATTGAATGAATTTCATGATATTTTCAATACCCTCCTCATCAGACGTTCTCATTAACCATTACAAAGAAGTAAATGCATAACATATGTACATGCACTTTACCAGGTATATATATATATATATATATATACATACATATATAAATCCAAGTACAATTGCAACTTAGCTTCCTCATCGTATAACTACCTAGCATAGATTATGGGATGACAGTACCTTAGTTTGTTTCAATGCTATACAGCAGTATGTATGTGCAAGCAATATATATTCTCTGGAATGATGACTATAGAAGAGAAAGAAGTTTCCATTTGCTTTTAAACGTGCTTCTTGTTTGCTAGGAATACTCTCATCGGTCTCTTGTAATTGGTGTGGTATTTCAAGATATAAATGAGAGATAATTAAAATATGAAACTAAGACAGCTTAATGTCCACAATCATAGGTAATTACGGTAAGAAGAGGTTGGGGAACTAGCCCTTCAGTCCTCAGATTTTGGAGTGCTTTGCTTTAGTTCCTTTGCAATGTTGCTCAGACCCAACATAATACTACTGTACTAACAATAACTACATTTCTTTGGAAATTATTGTCCTCTCTCTTTGCCTCGCGTTCTTCAGCTTCTCTTCTTCGTCTCTCTTCTCTGGTAGCAAGTTCTTCCCTTTGTTTACGTTCCTTGTCTTCTGACAGCTCAAGGAGAGTCTTGGCCCATTCCCTGTCTTTTTCTTCCTCTTTGGATAGTATTTCAAGACATAAATGAGAGATGATTAAAAAAAAAGATAGCTAAATGTCCACAATCATAGGTTATTGTGATAAGAAGAGGATGGGGAACTAGCCCTTCAGTCCTCAGCTTGTGGAGCGCTTTGCCTAAGCTTCTTTGCAATGTTGCTCAGACCCAGCATAATACTATTAACAATAACTATGTTTCTTTGGAAATTATTGTCCTCCCTCTTTGCCTCCCATTCCTCAGCATCTCTTCTTTGTCTCTCTTCTCGATCCGGGAATAATAGACTGTTCTACGATAAGGAACCCAACCGTGGCTTTGTGTTTTCCAATCTGAACAGAAGCCTTGACACATCCTTGAACTGGAACTCACCATCCATCGATGCCCAAAATTTTGATTGACGTTTCCAGTTCACTCATGGGATTACGTGCTTCTAACTAGGAATGATATAGTTTACGTGTTCAGGAATCAGGGAAGCCTCAGCTCCAGTGTCAAGCACACAGCCAATCTTTACATTCTCCACATCGGCCACCACTTTCAGGCTCGGCGATATCAACACATCTCATAAAGATTCTGGCTTACTTTCTCGACACCCTATTTCTGTGTTCCCCACTTCGACTTGTATCTGCTTCTCTGCCATGGGCATTTCACTCGCATTCTCTACTGTTTCGCCTTCAACAATAGAGCAAGCTAGTTTTCCGGAGTGGTGGTTGACGTCTGACACGAGTCACCACTCGATGTCAGTGACGAGGTCAACATTTGTGTGCATGGACTCTTAAAGTATCCTGTTTGTTTGCAATTGTGACACATGACTTCAGACAGCGGTTTTCGGTGTCTCTGTGACGATTTCAGCTCTTGCACCTCCAAACAAAGACACAATAACTCGATCGTCACGCATCAGTGCAATCTCCTGGATTAGATGACGCTGCTGTTCAAGCACGTCAGGCAACTTTGGAAGTGACGAAACGGCACATTCTCAGACTGTCTAACACAAACTTGTCTGGCTTCCCGTTCCAGTCTTTCTTGGAAGAGGAGTAGTGCTTCTCTCCTCATTTCATCAAAGATCGCTCTCTCGTTCGAAAGATAGATTCGTCGGAGTTCTCACCTGACCCATACTTCCTTTGCTCCTTGGACAAAATTGTTCACAGAGGGATTTATCTCTTAACTGTTTGAACACCAATGATTCCTCTTGTGTTACCGCTGCGTTCTCCATCCTTGAGTACAGTTTCTTGAGAGCGCGACTGAACTCTGCCAACGTCTCAGCTTCTTGTTGGGTGCGACTATGAAAGATGGTACTGAGGGAGTGCAAACTTTCCTGATGGCCAAAACACAACTGCAGAGCCTCTTTCATCTCTTTGATTTTTTTTGGTCCTTTCTGGCAGACATGCGATTTCTGCTTTTGCTGCTCCCGTCAAGTGATCGATGAATACCTTTGATTTCTCAGACTCACTTAAATCCAGACGACTTATTGCATCATCAAATTCCTCCAACCATTCACTGAGAGATAGATCACTGCTTCTCTTTGGGTTACCCCTAAATTTCGACAGACGTCTGGGTGGAATTACACTGCCGAATCCCATCGCTTTCTGAAATGCTCTCGCTAATGTATCCACACATCAGGTAGCATGTTACCCTCCATGTTTCGCACCAGGTTATCGCAATATAACGTGCAAAGTCTTAAAAATGTTCCAGTCACCAAATGTTCAGGCGCAACATATCGAGTAACTCTCTGAATTCACTGGTTGCTCTGGATCTGGGATTAGAGTTCTGTCCACTGCCGTCCACATCCCATAAGAAATAGTGTAGCTGACGCTTCATCCCACTCCCGACACCATTTGTTGTAAACCGATGATGGGAGGGTCATGCTACACATATTACACATGCACACAGCTTCTTTGATGGATGCGGTTGTTTAATTGCAGCTAAATCCAGATGTATTTCAGACAGGTTACTACAGTCTTGTCACCTAGGTGGTTCTCACTTGAACTCTCTTCTCTTTCTGTTCAAACCAAGCTTATATTATCTTTTATTGTTGTTGCGTCTTGCTAACAACGCAACATAACACATAACAATTTCGCGCAACATAGCAACTCATGGTAACTTTCACAAAGCTTTAATACGTCACAATATAAAACAGGCGCATTATGTCACAATCCAATATACTACATAAAAAACATTAAAGAATAAATTGTTTTCTAAATGAAACCAATTATGAGCATGAAAAAGCCTATTTCAAGGCATTACACTTAACTAGAATACAATCATTACCTTTTCCCACTTTTCCTACCTGTTCTCATTTGTGGTATAACATGCATGCTTACATAACTAAGATGAGCACACTATAGCTTCAGATCATTAATGAAATTAATGAAGGTAGGGAAAACATGCATGCTTAAATCACCTTAGGAATACACTACAGATAATAAGAACATATAAATACAGTTCAAAATTTCTCAGAAGATCTAAAAGTATGGCAATGTTGTGACATAATATTCTTTCTCGAAGTGATTTCACAAATGATTTAAAGAAATCATGAAAAGAGATTATTTCTTTTAAATGATTTCACTTACTGCAATAAAAATGTTCTTTCCCCCACAGTAATGTCACACCAGGGACACTCATATATAATTTTGCACAACTATGAAAGATGATCAGTATTTGTTCAATCCTATACATGTAGTATGTTGCATTGTTGAAAATGTATACAACTTCTTACCGGGTAATTAAATGAATTTGTAATGTTTTCAATACCCACCTCACCTGACTTTCTCACTAACCATTACTAAGTATGAAGTAAATGCATAATTATGTACATGCACTTTACCACTGCAGGTACAATGTATGAATTAATTCCAAGTACGATTTCAACTTAGCTTCCTCACCATATAACTACCTAGCATAGATTGTGGGATGACAGTACCTTTGTTTTAATGCTGTACAGCAATGCAGATGTCAATAAGACATTACAAAATCACTGTCCATGAATATTGAAGGCAATATATCCTCTGGAATGACTCTAGAAAAGAAGCAATGTTTCTATTTTCTTTCAAACATGCTCCCTGTTTGTTAGAAATCATAGGTACTTATGGTAAGAGGAGGATGGGGAATTAACCCTTCAGTCCTCAGGTTGGGGAGCACTTTGCTTTAGCTCCTTTGCATTGTTGCTCAGACCAAACATTATACTATCAATAACTTTTATTTCTTGGAAATTATTGTCCTCTCTCTTTGCCTCGCTTTCATCAGCTCCTCTTCTTTGTCTCTCTTCTCTGGTAGCAAGTTCTTCCCTTTGTTTACATTCCTTGTCTTCAGACAGCTCCAGGAGAGTCTTGGCCCATTCCCTGTTTTTTTCTTCCTCTTCATGAAATTCTGCCATAAGCCTTTGTTCACTCTCTCTCAGCTCAGCTGAGATTGCACTAATAGACATTTCAAAGCATGTTTTCTTCCATTTCTTCAATTTTTCCCTGTACTGTAAATGAAACATGAGAGAAAAAGACAAGCTAACTGTAGACACTTTACTTACTGCCTTTTACTCAATGCTGATTATCTCACTTGCATATACATGTAATTAACATTAAAGAATAAATTTGTTGCTGAAAAAAACTAGCCAATTATGAACACAAAATTGCTTATTTCAGGACATTACACTTGAATAGAATATAATCATTACCTTCTCCCATTTGTTCTATTTCATTAAGTGTAGCACTCACTTTCAACATAAATGTAACAAGACTTATACTTATGAATGAATCAAACTTAACAAACTAAAACAATTATGACCATGCATGTTAAAAAAAAATCAATATCTGAAATAAACAATAAATATACATAAAGTGGATAATATTGCAGCCTGAATTTTTACTTGTAACCGGAATTTCATTATAACTGTGTTCGTTACAATGGGAGTGCACTGTATCATACATATCAAGAAAACAGGTGTCTAAGCAGGCACTCTTTTTTTCCTGAAAACTTGCAGCTTATGATTATTTCTTGCAATAAATTTTTCCTTATAATATTCCCTTACGCTTTATTTACATAAATTAAAATGAGGAATTACTCCTTTTATATAGATTTCAAATTTCACAAGCATAGTAATACAATGCAATGCCAAATTGTTAATACCAAAAAAAAACAACAAATAACTGATTTTCCGTCGTAAATATTACTTCTGACCAGCACTGATATTAATCCCTTCTCTTACTTCAACCCACAATCTATCAACATATTGACACTGATACTAAAAATGTATTAAAGTGTCAACATTAGAATACATTCTTTTCTTTCAATCAGCCCAATTCTATTCAACATCTTATTTATATATAAAATCATCAGCATTGTCATGGACATTCAGTGACAATAGCAGTAGTGGCATTGAAACTCCCACCCTCTAAAGTCTTTTTCTTCCAGTCAAGATTGTCCAGGTGCATGTCACAAGACCGACACCCACGAGTCATATACAGCCTACAAGTTATACAGCCCACAAGTCATACAGCCCATGAGTTTGAAACTAAGCAAACAAGGCCCATGAGACCGACACATTAAACCCTGTATTGTATCTGTCGAACTCATGGGCTGTTTTTAGCTAGTTTCAGTCTCACAAGCTTTATTTGCCTAGTGTCAAACTTGTGGGCTGTGGGACTAGTGGGCTGTATGACTCATGGGTATCGGTCTTGTGAGATGACCCTGATTGTCCATGCCAAATACATGTACATGGGGAAATGTGCAGTCTTTGTTCATGGTCTCTGAAATGTAGACCTACACACCATCCAGTTTCAACCTGCGGCATGGCTTTTACACTGTCCATGTCACATACATGTACATCATTTCATGAGATAACCATATTGGCTGGTTGGGGGTTAATTGATTGGGGGTAGTTGGTTTGGGGTAGTTGACTGGGGGGTAGTTAGCTGGGGGTAGTCATCCTAGAGGGTAATTAGCTTGGGGGTAGTAGTCCGAGAGGGTGGTTATCCAGGTGGTAGTTGTCCGGGTGGTAGTTGGCAGGGGGTAACTGTCCGGATACGACCACTTACATGTGCCCTCTGTGTCCATATTATCATCTGCACATATCAGTTATCTTGTTGAGTATTATATCATGTTTCTACGCTGTAAGATTTGATTATTTTCTTCATTCAAATAGAAAGTATATCACTCATAATTATGAAACTATCATGAATATGGAATAATGAGAACTTAATTTTCTGTAACCTACATCTTGTAAATCTTGTTTGGGTCTTGCCAAAATCAATCCTTGCCATATCCTTAGCATCATTTACAAATTTGGCTTCTTCAGCAGGAGTCAGGAAGGGCTTCGGACCATGTCTTGCATCAAGCTTGCATTGGCCGTGAAATTTATCGCGAAGGGTTGTGTTCGGTACACCATATGCCTTTGATGCCACAAGACAGTTCTCCCAGTCTTACCCTACGCAGAGCGGCCTGCAGGTTCTCCTTTGTCCACGGCATTTTGTTCTGTGAAGCTGTAGAAAAATATTTGATAAATTTATTTATTTAATGATATTTTGTTTTCTTTCTTCACTCAAATTAACCGTTAATATCAATCTTTCATTTTTTAAAGTAAGGTTTATAATTAATTTCTGGTAAATGCTTTTAATTCTTGTTAAGGAAATATATTCTCTGGCTCTATTCTGAAAACATGAAAATTTCTTCTTCTACGAACCCGACGTAGACAAAGTAGCTATTCTGGTGTACCGAACACGTTATCCAGGTTGCATGGTAGTTCGATGTTGCGGATGAAAGTAAAGGAGAGTTGATGACTGGATGACAGACAACAAAATAATGATGAAAAACACAATCTTTATGTGAATCTATATACTTCATTTCTTTTATTATATTTGCTATGCTTGTAAACGCAGCCATATGAATAAATAAGTATATATAATTATGTATACATACGCAATATAATTTTGAGGGAAATATAACTAATTAAAATACAAATAAATAATATTCCAGAAAGTCATCTATGTGTATATAGTACATTTGATAGAAGTATTATAAAGCATTTCAGACATTACAAGTGCTGTTTGATTGGAGGTATATAACAGATTGTTAGATGTCCTTTTGGTTTGAAATGAAGGCTTCACTGTACATTTACAAACATTTATTTGACATTGCATTTTTTTAACTTCAACTCTGTTATGTCATATAATATTCACTATGTATTCATTGCCATT